>NW_028261385.1:103690722-103843516 GCF_051295495.1 Thamnophis sirtalis | reverse complement strand
CGCCGCCACGCTCGCCATGGAGAAGGCGGCGGCTTCGGCTACAAAAGGCGCGCGGCCCCCGAGAAGCTCCGTCTCCTGCGCCTTCGCCGCCGCCGCACCCAGCCGAGCATCCTTTCTCCCGGGCGGCCGCTCCCAGCACAAGGCGACGCCGGTGGATGCCCTAACTGGGACTGAGGAGCCGGAGGTGGTGGCGGCGGCGGCGGCAGCAGCTGCCGCGGAGGAGCAGCGAGAGCAGCCGTAGCGCCGCCTGCCGGCACGTGACTGCCTGCCGGCCTCCGCACCCGGAGCCGCCCTTGAATTCAGGAAGAAAGGGCGCGTCAGGGCAGAAAGCGGCTGCTTTTCCTCACGTCCCTTTATTGTCGCGGGTGAGGAGCCCCACCGCATCTGCCAATCATCCTGCGGGGGCGTAAGGAGAGCTGGCGGAGGGGTTTCTTGAGGGTGAAAGGGCAAATTCACTCCGATGTAGGTGGTTTACCTTTCGTGTGGCGTCCTTCCTTTCAGAACTAGGCTAACCTTCCCTGCTTGAGAGTAGAGGCTCTGCAATAGGCTTAAGATGGTCAAAGAGGAAAGAAAGGCCTCTAAAATCCAGGGGTGGGTGGGTTTGTCTTGGAGAAAAACACTGCTCCTGTCCACAGCCTCACCTCTATTTCCTTTTTTGGCTTTGTGGATTGCATCGCTTCCTGACCTGAAACCTTATTTAGGATTGCAACAGCCTGCAGAAAGTCGCCCACCTCTTTCTTAGAAGCTGAGAATGATATGACAACATCGTTCCCTCCTGATGGGTTTGTGACTCACCTTATTACCAGCAAATAGGATCATGTTACAATATTCCTGCAGGGCAGCAAGCTGAAGAAAACTGCACAATTTCCTCTTGTCCCTCCTTGTCCTCTCCCTGCCCCTGCGGGTCAGCTTGCCCAGTCATTTTGTGAGCTTCACAATGAGAATTTAATTTCACATCTTTTCAGACGTAATATGGCAAGGCACTTTTACCCTACTTTGCATCACAACCTATCACACCCTGTAACTGTGTGGCATCAGAAGTTAGTGTTTTGTCCATGACTGAGCGGTCATGGGTCCTAATAATGAAGGCAGAACATTTGTTTGCCTCCTAAGAAATATGATTCCATCTCCATCTGCAACATCAAAAAACAGATTAATGAACCCTGCAGCTATGTGTTGCACAAAATGCTAATCCAAGGTTAATTGGCCCAAGGTTGACATTATTAATGCAATTTTCTGAGTTCACACAATACATTGGCTGTATACACAATGCAACATTCTTCAATTAGGGATCAAATGAACTCATTTTTTTGGATTTATACATTGAACTACAAATAACCAACCTGGTTGGGAGGACTTGAATATTTCCAAGTCACAAAACACTAAACAAGGTTAATATTAACCCAGCTTAGCCTAATGTATGAAGATAACCTCTACTTTTTTTATACCACCAATGAACTACATTAACCATTTTGTCAGTTTCCAGTGAGCATCACATGTTAACTTAGTTATGCACATGCAATTAATAGATGTAAATAATATGCACTCTGCCTATTTTCACTAAAAAGTGGTGTGATCATTCAATGAGAAAGTAGATACAAATAATTGTAAGAATTGTAAGAAAAGCAAAACAGATAGAGAAGGGTAGTGCTTCTCAAACGTTTTCCTTCATTAACCAAAACCAAGATTCAGCAAACAGTTTTGTTATGTGCTCTTCATGAAAGCCTGAATGGAAAATCTTACTTCATACATATAGGTACTTTGAAACAGCAATAATTGCATCTCAACCTCCCTGGCTAATACAGGATATTCACTGTGAATTGTTAACCAGAAAGACTCCAGATGGTTCTTCTTTTCTTCATATAATATTTTGTACTGACTGCTTGACCTAAGCTCAATCATTTACTCTGAAAAACAATGAGTTCATCATTCAAAGAAAAACCACTTTTACCCAATTGTGAATAATTTACTCAGTTTGGGAAGCATTTATCACATTTGCAGCCTCATGGTTTGTACAGGATAGTTTTATTAAAAGAAGTTCATTCAAAATTGGATCTAAATTCTGGAAACCAGCCGAGTTGCCGAGGGAGGGTCTTGCTCAGACTTTCTGGAATGAGTTCCAGCTTGCCACCCCTGATGAAGTGGACAAGGCCATGGGAGCAATGAGTGCCTCCACCCGTTTACTGGATCCGTGTCCCTCCTGGCTGGTCTAAACCAGCAGGGAGGTGACACGAGGCTGGCTCCAGAGAATTACGAACGCCTCCTTGATGGAGGGATTCCTTCCACGTCCTCTTAAGGAGGCGGTGGTGAGACCCCTCCTCAAGAAGCCTTCTCTGGACCCAGCTATTTTTAAAAACTATCGTCCAGTCTCCAACCTCCCTTTTTTAGGGAAGGTTGTTTTTTTTTTAATTAATTTTTTTAAAATTTTTAATTTAAAACAAGTACAACATCTTTCTTTACATGCTATAGGAAGTGTGTCAGTCGGTCACAAATAAACTTTCGTGCATCTCCTCCACAGTCAACAAACATAACTCATGTTAACTCGAGCATTTTAACTCAAATATTCATACATATCACCATCATCATATATCCATTTTCATTTGACTGTAATTATTATTTAAAGATATTAATAAAAATAATAATCTTAAACAATACATGCCCACACTAGTGGGGGGGAAAAAGGTCAAAAAAAAAAGACAAAAAGAACAAAAGACAAGGCAGGGAAGAAAAAACCAAACAAAAAAGAAAAAGAAAAAGAAAAAAAAGAACACAGGTATATATTATATATATATATATATATATATATATATATATATATATATATATATATATATATATATATATATATATATATATATATATATATATATATATATATATATATATATATGTATATCAGCTGGTTACAACATGTTTTGGTGCATCTCTTCCATTAATTCATATTAATTCAAATATCTTAACTCAAATGTTTACTATATTAACATCATTATACCTCCACTTTTAGTTGACTACATTTATTTAAACATCCTTCATCCTTAACTATACCAAAGAATTAATCCATAACACCTGCTGACATTTCATTTTCTTGTTTGTAAAATCCTCTATTAACATCAAATCCTCATATCCTATTTTAGCTGAACATCCATAATATTTAATACCAAAAAGTCCATCTTCCATGCAGTATAGTTTATTATCATTCTCCCTTCTTTATGTAGTTATATCATATATCATAACATTTTCCCCATGTTAATTAACATTTAACTGTATATATTTTATTTTATTTTTTAATAGTGATAATTATTGTGATTAATAACCTTTGTATATAATCCAAAAATATTTCCAACCTTCCTTTCTCATATCCAATTATTATTTATCATATCAACTCCACATTATATACATTACTATCAATATCAATTATTATTCAGCTATATCTATTACAAATAAGAGTAATTAGATTTAGCTAATTTTCAATTGTATTCTTCAATCTATCAGCCTATGTCTCTCCAATAGCAAAACTTCCTTGGTCCTGTTACCATTCTTAAAACAAGTTCCCCAAACGTTTTTATAAGCAAGTCCAAAGAGAAATATCTTCGCACCTTTTTGCTTAGGGTGCCTCTGATGTAATAACATTGTCCTTGGCTTGTTCCACTCAATTTGTTTTTGATTTTCAAGGGTGGTATCGAAAATTCTGCAAATAATGTTTCATAAAGTATAGATTCTTTAATGCTTCTCATTCCTCCTGCAATCTGTCTTTTGAGATAAATTTTCTGTATGGCTTCCCTTCTTTCAAGCGTTGTATCTCTTTCTCTTTCTGCCTCCGAAATAAACCAGACGCCCGACGTGTCAGCAAGTTGAGAGACTTCCTTTCTGACATTCTTCATTTGAGTTTCAGGAGCACTCAAACATTCAACACTCTCACTCTTTCTTTCATATTTTGATGTTAAAAACAAGAGATAGTCCAGTTTTTTTTCAGATTTTTCTGAAGATTTTTCATACGTATCAAACAACTTTTGAAAAGCAGAAAAAATCATTTGAAATGAATCACTTGAAGCAAGTACAGACGCCATGATGTGACGCAGAAGATATTCGCAAGTAAAGACACGCTGAGAGCTATGCAATCTTATCTGATCTTAGACCAACACAGCCAAGCAGTAAAAGTGTCAAGTTATAAGAAGCCAAATTATAGTAAATTGGTTTACAGCCCACTTAATGAGAGCCTGAGGGAATGTTGAAGTAGAGTAAACTTTCCTTTATCCACGTAATCAGCATTCAAAACATTTAGGAAATAGGGTAACCACCAGCCATAAATCCATTAAAAAAAAACCAATTCGCCGCTAGATTCTTCTGTTCTTTGGTTTCAATTAGCTTAGATTTTAATGCGGACCATCTCTCTTTGAGTAATAAAATCAGCTTACCAGTTGGAAACACTTTTACCATTCTTAGGGGCTGCCTGCAGTTTCGGTTAGCATACAGCTAATCCAGAAAGGGATGGCAAAAGGGGTTGAAATTCGAGCCCCCCCGAGACCTGCGAACGTCTCTGAGGTCACTGGATCTCCCCAAACCTTCACTGTCTCTCCGGGACAGCTAGGATCGTAAACGACCCGTCCATTTATTCCGGAATAGGGGAATTTCAGGAATGGCCTGAAACTCCGTCTTCTCACTGCTAAGCCCCGCCTTCTTCCTTTAGGGAAGGTTGTTGAGAAGGTGGTGGCCCTCCCACTCCGACAGACCTTGGATGAAGCAGATTATCTAGACCCTTTTCAGTCTGGTTTCAGGCCTGGTTACTCCACCAAAACCACTTTGGTCGCACTGACCGATGATCTCTGGCGGGCCAGGGACAGAGGCCATTCCTCTGTCCTTGTGCTCCTTGACCTCTCAGCGGCCTTCAATACCATCGACCATGGTATCCTTCTGCGACGGCTGGAAGAGGTGGGAGTGGGAGGCACCGTTTTACGGTGGTTCTCCTCTTACCTCTCCGACAGGTTGCACTCGGTGTTGGTCGGAGGACAGAGGTCGACTCCTAGGCCCCTCAATTATGGGGTGCTGCAGGGGTCGGTCCTGTCCCCCCTCCTATTTAACATCTACATGAAGCCACTGGGCGAGATCATCCACCAGCACGGGATTAAATACCACCAGTATGCGGATGATACTCAGCTGTATCTGTCCGCCCCGTGCCAACTCAGTGAAGCGGTGGAAGTGATGTGCCAGTGCCTGGAAGCTGTTAGGGTCTGGATGGGAGTGAACAAACTCGCACTCAATCCTGACAAGACCGAATGGCTGTGGATGTTGCCCCCTAAGGACAGTCCATCTAGTCTGTCCTTAATCCTGGGGGGAGAAAATCTGCCCCCTCAGAGAGGGTTCGCAATTTGAGGGTCCTCCTGGACCCGCAGCTGACCTTGGAATACCACCTGTCGGCTGTGACCAGGGGGGCCTTTGCCCAGGTTCGCCTGGTGCACCAATTGCGGCCCTATTTGGACCGGGAGGCACTTCAGACAGTCACTCATGCCCTCGTCATCTCAAGACTGGATTACTGTAATGCGCTCTACTTGGGGCTGCCCCTGAAAAGTGTTCGAAGACTGCAACTAGTCCAGAATGCAGCTGCGTGAGCGATACTGGGTGTGCCAAGGTACACCCACATCACACCTATCCTCCGCAAGCTGCACTGGCTGCCCATTGGTCTCCGAACACGATTCAAGGTGCTGGTTATCACCTTTAAAGCCCTACATGGCCTAGGACCTGGGTACCTACGAGACCGTCTTCTGCCACATACCTCCCTTAGACCGATAAGATCGCACAGGATGGGCCTTCTCTGGGTGCCTTCAGCAGGACAATGCCGGCTGGCGGCACCTAGGAGCAGGGCCTTCTCTGTTGCCACTCCGGCCATATGGAATGAGCTGCCCCCAGAGATCCAGGCCCTCCCCACTCTCATGGCCTTTCGCAAAGCCATTAAAACCTGGCTTTTCCGGCAGGCCTTCTGATTGGGTGTTTGTTGCATTCCTTTTTTAACTTCGTGTATCCTATTGTTTTTAAGTTCTTTTAATTTCTTTTCATTTCTGTAAGCCGCCCGGAGTCCTTCGGGATTGGGCGGCATAGAAATCAAATAAATTCAATTCAATATCTCCATGTTATTGCCCTCATTTGAGAGGGGAACCATAGCAGATCCAAAACTATAAACAAGAAGATTGTTTTGTTCAAGATAGATTAAGATATCTATATTAATCTTAACATTGGTATAACTGGGATAGGCTTCTGTTGTTAGAATGTGGTTGTCTAATAGCAGATTCAGGATACAGTAAGATCTTATTACTGGATTCTGCCCAATGTAAGTTAACCTGCATCTTATTAACTGGCTTTCTGCATGTGGAGAAAATTCTATATATTAGAGGGGGATGTATTGGTCCACCACTAAGGCTGTTGCACATGGAATGGGAAGATACAACTCTATTTGTCCTCTTAGCAGGATAAAGCCCTGAATAAAATGATTACAATTATCTATCTATCTATCTATCTATCTATCTATCTATCTATCTATCTATCTATCTATCTATCATCTATCTATCTAAAATCTCCCATTGATGGACATGTTCCATTCCAACTTTGGAACTCAACAAAACTTTAATTCTGCTCTGTATCTTCTGATGGTTGAGATTTTATAGAATTCAACATCATAGATGTTTGTCATTTATATACATTCCTATGGTAACAAAGCAAGGAAGAGGGCAAGTTGGATTTCAGATCTTCCATCAGGTCAGTTTTGATTTATTCCTATGAGAAAATCTTTGGGGAGGAATCCCATACCATATGGTCCATAAAGCTCTTAATTTTCATCAGACTTCTGTCGTGAGTGATTGAATCATAGTCCTTCCTTAGCTACATTAGTCAATGGATCTTGCCTAGTCATTTATGTTTATTAATCCTCTTCTCTCTTCAGTAATCCTGTTTCTTCCAGTAATTGTTTTTACAATACCATTTTTAGCAAAAGTGGATGCAAAAGACTAATTAATTCACTCCTTAAACTTTCACAATAACTACGGTATACTGCATTCAAGAAGGGTATTATTCATTTATGAACACTGCTTCTCTTATTCAAAGATTTACCTAACTGTTGGTATGTATATTGCTTTTCATCAGCTAAAATATACAACTTAGAATAGGGAGCATGTGGCCCTTCACATTATTATTAGTATTCCAGACCTTTCACTATTAAGTATGCTTGCTGCGTCCATCTGTCCAGATGCCACAACAAACTGTAGCTAGTGCATAAAACCTGAATCCCATGCAGGGTGATTCATATAACAAAAATGTGTTTTTTCTATTAAATCTGAATCAGACCTGCAATCATTTGTTCTATATTAGTAATACATTTTTGTAAATACAAACGTTTGGAAAAGATAAAAAAAGGTTTTCTACTTCCTGAGGCAAATCAGTTTTAGGGTACAAAAATAAAAGGTTCAATGTACATAAAAGAGAGATGAAAGTTAATTTCTAATAAATCATGGATGTGGTATAATTAAATGCCTCCTGGCAAGCACGTGGCTCAGGTGGAATAGCAAAAAATAGGTAAGAGTGCTAACTTATAGTTTCTTATAGATGAGGTAAGGATGATGTTAAACTGGGATAATGGGCTAAAAGAATGCACTTTGCTTCTTAAAAGGTTATTTTTGCTACATTCCTTTTATCAGAAGTCAGAGCAGCAGAATTTAATGTGTAAAATAAAATAAAAAAACTTCCCAAGTATACTAAATCCAGTATACTACTCGTGCGCGTGCACACATACACACACACACAAACACACCTTCCGAAGCTGGTTAATGGCAGGCATCAGTATATTGCTTTTGACACCTTGGAAAGAAACTGGTGCTGTGAAAATATGGCAGATTAACACTCCTCCATAAAACAGCAGAGATGATCCAGTGGCAAAGACTCACAGCGCAGCACTATGCCCGAGCTAACAGAGCTTCTCCAGATGACATAACAGCCAGGAGATTGTGCATATGAACTCCAGGAGACAACTTCCCGCAAGGAAGCCCACAAGGTCTGGAGGGATTCTGCGGGCAACTTGCAAGTGGAGCGCCCTAATCTGCAGAAGAGATCATTCTCACAGCCACCCTAAAACCTGCTTAAGCAATACTGGTTGTGTTTGATCCACTCCCTAAAGCACATTTAAATTTAAAATACGAGGAGACTTTCAAAGCAGCAAAATACCTAATGATATCTGGGTGAGTGTACCTTCAATCCAGGAAAGTCTAATATTAGTGTTTGGGAATAAGAGCTCAAGTTGTTCGATGCATGAATTGGGTAAAGTATGTGTGACTATAGACATACAGGCATTCTGACACATAGATGTGCAAGGGAATATGCATAGATGAGAGAGAGATGTTCAGAAAAGGAGAACATTAAAAAGGTTGAAATGAGATGTTTCTTGGTGCTCTTTGAACTTGGCTATTTTTTTGCAGATGTTTCATTACCTAAACTAGGTAACATCAGAGCACTGATGAACAACTGGCCCAGTTGTTTTCAGACAGGTATTAGAACTGGATATAAAGAAATCAGATCTCCAGCAACTTTTATCAGTGTGAACAGCAGCAGTTTGTTAATTAACACTGATCCCACACCCTTGAAGGATGATGCATTTGGCAAATTGGCAGAGAAACAACTGCTTTAGCAGTTGCTTCAAAGAAAAACAATCATCAGTGTTAATTTGAGCTTGCAAAAGCAGCCAAACGTTATTGCAAAAAAGTTGGTGCATGTGTTACTACAAACGGCTATATTTACTATAGTGTGGCATTTCCCTCCCCCCCCTAACAGTTTGATTCAACTTTAACAGAAAAACAAAGTCTCCCCTCCCCCTCCCCAGGTGTCTGTTAGAATTATTGAACAGAGATGGTTGTGTATATATATAATTCATGACACTTCAGCACCTCAAGAAGGGCATATGCTGAATCCTTAACAAATATTCCTTTTGGGTGCCATCAAGAATGGAAGAGATTTGTGGAAATGAGCAGGTTTTTGCTGTCTATGAGAGATGCAACGTAGCATCCAGTCAGCCTTTTTCTCTGCTGAAGTATTTTTTTTCCTCATATATGTCCATTGTTTCTTTGATTCATTTTTCCATTTCCTGCCTTCTTATGACTGGATTCACATGTGATTTGTCAGTTTTGGTTTAAAAAATTGTATGACCCTAGTTAGTTGGTAAACTATGTTACTATTTGTGCCATACACTGACCATACACCTGTGGTCAGTGTATGGCACAAATCCAGCCAACCATGCATACATAGCCTTGTTGTTTCCATTCATCACCTTGCTTGCTATGGAAAGTCCTAGTAGCAAAGTACTGGTCCTCTTCAGCCCTGTTGTTATATAGCTCTCCATTCAGTTCTAGAGTTCCATTTCTGCAAAACACAAATGGCAACTGCTTCATGTCATACTACACATGCTATTGCAGGTAAACCTCTGAATTTGGTGAAAGTGTCTCACAACGTGAGAAAATGGCATCAGTGGTCCCACTTGGCTGTGATAAATACATATCATGCAAATAGAGGCATAGGTCATTATAATTATCCTCATTCTTACATTTCTAATGTTACTCTAGATGGACTGATTGACATACAGAAAAATATTGATATATTGTATTTTTATTCTGGCCTAAATACCATTGACGTACATTTCTGGACATGCTGCTGTTCATACCATCACTCTTGATTAATGTTTAACAACTCCTCCCATTTAATCTCATTCTCGGGTGTTGTATGAACAGCAATCTGTCATACTGTAATATGCTACACATATTAGTGAACTCAATCCAGATTTTGTGGTTGGTTTTTAAAAGATGATTTAAAAAAAAAGAAATTCTGTCAATGTCAGAAGCAAAAGAAAAACAGTTCTATGTTTCAGCCTACAGATATCTATTGCATGGAAGGGAATGAAAAACAGATTAATAAGCAGTTCAGAGAGTCCAGAGCTCAGTTAAAATGCTTTTTATCCTTGAACTGGCAGAAAATTATAAAAGCACAACGTCGTCCCTACTGCCAATACATATCCTGTTTCTGTTCTAGTATCCAATTGGATGATTTCAGATATGCAAGCTATGTTAAGCAAAGTTATTCTGAATATCACCAGGAGCAAGAAATCATCCATGGGTTTATGCATCTTTCCAAATTCACCACTGATACAAACCCTCTGGTTGAGGGGCTTCTGCAGGTGAAGTTTGAAACTGTGTACATCTGGCACAAACCTGGTACTCTCCAAGCCCATTAAGGATGCTGAGTAATAAGGAAGAGTCCAGTTCTTTCAAAACATTCCATCTCAAAGCTTGCCAGAGAGCTAATGCACAGTTAATGCTTCTGGAAGGCAGCGGGTACAGCCGAAGAATCCTGCTTTTTCAAACCTTCCAGCAAAACAGTCAGAGGCTGAGATGTCCCTTATGCTCTGACTTGCAAGCCTACTTATTTGCTCAATAGGCCTGCAATTACAGTGCAATGCATCAATAATTAAATACGGTGCTGAGACACTAAGCTAAGGGATTTAGTCCTAATACTCAGTTTTTCTGCTTTTATTCCTAGTATTCACATTACCTCTCATCTAGGATGGCTGGATATAGAGAGAAAAAGCTGGTATTTTTAAATGGTTGATTTTCTGAAAGAGAGTTCCTCTGTCAGTCTACCAATTACTTGCTAAAGAGTAGACTCTTGAAATGATTATATGGACCACAAAATCGGTTTTCCCCAATCTGCTACCTTCTAGATGTGTTGGATTACAACTGTTCAAATTCATCCTTGTGGCAAATTTTACACTGTTTATGCTATCTTTTCCAGAATCCACAGGGAACAAAAAGTAGCATCGAATATATCCACCTTCCTTGCGGTAATTATTTCATTAAGTCACCCCATGGCCTTATTTCAAAAATCAGATTATGATCTCTTGTAATCCCAAACCTTTTAATAATAAACCAATCATTCAGTAGGGGCAGTTGTGTTTGTAAGTAAAATATTTTTGCTCACTCCCAACTGATGCTGATAAAATCAGAAATAAGTGAACAAAATAATTTGAGCCATTTGAGCAAGTTTTGAATGCTCATATCTCCAGATTACATTTTTCAACAGAAAATTCTGCAAGATTTGATCAGGGTTCCCCCACCCCACCCCCAACGGTTCCCCCTATTGAAGATTGCTTCAGAGGGGAAATGTGTCTGCAGTGTTCTAAAACAGTTCTTTTTTTTGTAATTTTTTTTATTTTCAAAACAAATATACAAATCCTCCTTCTTTACATACTGTAGAAAGTGTATCAACTGGTTACAAAAGGCTTTTGTGCATCTCTTCCACCGTCATCAAATATAATTCATATTAATTCAAATATCTTAAATCAAATATTTATTATATTACCATCATCATGCCTCCACTTTTATTTGACTATAGTTATTTAAACATCTTTCATCCTAAAATATACCAAGATTTAATACATAACCACATGCTGGCATTTCATTTACTTATTTATAAAATTCTCCATTAACATTAAATCCTCATATCCTGTTTTAGCTAAACATCCATAATATTTAATACCAAAATTTTCTAATCCTCCATGTATATAATTTATTATCATTATCCTTTCTTTATTTAACTATATCCTATATCATAACATTTTCCCCCTATTAGTTAAAATGTAACTGTGTCTAACTTTGTTTTTTATTATTGTTATATAAATAATCTTTATATATAGTCCAAAAATATTTCTAACCTTCCCTTCTCATATCCAATTATTACTTATCATAACAGCTCAACATTGTATACATTACTATCATTATCAATTTTTATTTAACAATACCTATTATCACTGGATTTAACTAAGTTTAGCTAATTTTGAATTATACTCTTCCATCTATCAACCTGTATCTCTCCAATAGCAAAACAATCTTATATCTACTGCCATTTGTGGATCCAATTCTCCAAACATCTTTTTAAACAAGTCTGTATGGAGTCCTCTTTGCACCTTCTTGTTTGTAGTATCTCTCATATAATGTTGATGCCCTCCTTCTGTTTCCTTTGTCAGCTTATCTTTAATTCTCAGCAGTGTTATCAAATATTTTGCAAATAGTATTTCATAGTCCATAAGTTCTTTAATGCTTTCTTCTCTTTCTATGTCCTGTTCTTTGAAATAAGTCTAAAACAATTCTATAGAGAAAATACATGTGGAGTAAATAGGACTTGCTAAGTGCATCAGGTTTCTAATGACAGCCCAGCCAGTCCAAAATTTCTGAATACGGTGCCTCAACATGTGATAGGATTACAGCTGTTAAAAGTGTCAGTTTCCAGCACATCTGAAAGATGACATATTGAATTTGGTTATCTCTATTAATCATTGCACTCTGTTTTTTTCCTATTTCTGTAAACAGGAATTACAGTAAAGCAACTGGAGTTCAATTTCACAAGATCTCTCTGTGTGGCATGTCTCACTCTTTATTAGCGATTTTTCTTTGTTGGTTCCGTTCAGAATTGTTCCAGAGCAAACATGCTTGCTGGCATATTTAGAAGTTGGAAAACTGTGTTCTTAGCTCAATATACTATTAATGAAGTTGCAGCAAGAATGGATTTGGCATTGTATCAAAAAACCCTTTATTGATTTAATAAAATAAGATTGAAATGTATTATGTAACACAAAACTAAAAGTCTAAATAACTCATAGATGCAACATCATGGTTTGCTAATGCCACATGCAAGAGATAATTAAAATTGCATGATCTGGATAAATTCAGCCAGTGGTCGTCAATAAGATTTTATATTTTGAATAGCAAGTCCTCAGAATTAAACCCAGATTTGTTTATGTCATTTGACACATTGCCAACAACATGTGATTAGCACATACTATCAAGCTTCACACCCAAGTAGGCAATACATCATAAATATGTATAAACTTATTTTGTAACATGACTCTCAGCTACACTTGGCAGATGACTCCCAAACATGACTCGGCTAGTGTAGGATCTGTATTGCAAAAAAAAAAAAAAAAAGGAAGAAACAAAAAACTTTAACATTGCAGCCAATTACCTACAGCAGTACAAAACAATCAAAGCCTTATATAGTAATGCTCCAACATTTAAAATCATCATTTCTTTTTGTCTTTTCATGTTATTGGACGCTTAGCTTTGGTAGCCTTGAGTGTTGAGATGCCTTTATTTATGTATGGATGTATGGACACCTTGGTTCTAGCTTGCTAATCTTTGGGGATATTCTAACCATATAGATCAGTGATGGTTAACCTTTTCATTGCTGCGTGCCGAAAGCGCGTGTGCGCATGCACCCATAATGCAATGTGTGCGTGACCCGCACGCTCCCCCACCCCTGTGCATGCATGTGCATCTCCTGCATGCACCCCATTCCCCCACGCATGTGTGGCAGATACCCGAAAACCATCTGGCCAGTGGAAGGTGCACATGCTTGCACAGTGGAGCTCAGCTGGGGCGCCAGTTCGTCTGCCATAGGTTTGCCAGCAACAGATATAGATTCTATCCAATTCAACTGTATAGAAGAGGACAATGTAAACAAATCATGATACTGAAGATCATTTTAAAAGTTTCATATCATAAGTGTAAGGAGTACTGTAAGCTGTGCAGTCCTGGGTGCTTGCAGATTTTCATTGGCTGACTAGGTAACATCATCAGTGGTAGTGAGTGTGGGGTTTGCTCCCTGTTTATATACGGTAGCTTGTCCTCTCAGTATTGGTGGGGATGTTGTTTTCTCGTTGGTAATTCCTTGATGTGGGTATTGTTTTCTGCTTGAACGTTTGTCTTGAGTTAATTCCTGCTTATCTAGGGATAGGCTGCTGTGGTAGATATCTTCTGGTCTTTTTGTTTCCTTCTTAGCTTTTTTATTGTTTCTTCTGAATAGTGTGTAAATGTAGTTTAGCTTTATTGATGTCTGATTTGTTAAAATGCCAAGCTTTCGGGAATTCCCCAGTGTTTTTGGAATTATCCTGAAAGCTAATTATTTATACAAAAATAGAAGTTAATGGACAGTGCTATCAAATATATAATAGCAGGAAAAGATTACATTTCTTTAACAAGAAATATGTTCTAAAGCAGTGATGGCAAACATTTTCGGCACTGAGCGCCCAAACCAAAACGTGTGTATGTGTGCATGCCCGAAGACGAGGTGGCTGGCACATACTGTTTTTTTACTGCTTTCGGGCTGTTTTTCCAGCCATTTTTTGGAGTGTTTGGGGGCCATTTTCAGGCTATTTTCTGATGCTCTGGCACCCATGACTGGAAACCAGAAGAGCAGCTGGCTACAGCAGTGTTTCTCAACCTTGGCCACTTGAAGATGTCCGGACTTCAACTCCCAGAATTCCCCAGCCAGCATTCGCGTGCCATAGGCTCACCATCATGTTTCCAAAAGGTTAAGTGAGTATGGGAAACAACCTCCAGGGATTCATATTTAAAAATTTCATTTGCACTTTCTCATAAGCCAGTTCTATAACAAGCCTACTATATTTGATGTATTAATTTATTTATGATATAACATAGCATGTTGCCTAATTAATAGATTTAAGACACTTGACTAGAACTTAAGAAAACCCTTCAAACTCCACAATAAAAAGAAACTTTAAAAGCAGTGCCATTAATTTGATTACTGGACTTAGCAATCAGAAATCATTTTAATTACATTAATTAGAAAATAAAATAAAAATAGAACATTTGCTCTTGAAGATATAGTGAACAAAATATGATCTTCCTCAACTTTCTAAAGATTAATAGTGACTTTTGTTAACCAACCCATTTCCTACATAGTATCATATTATTGGGTTATATGGGCTTTGGAGGTCTGTCTCAGTGCTAAAACAAAAACTAGATTGAAGATAAAGGGCAACAACTATCTGTCACTGTTTGGAGTGACACAAATACACCTCCATCAGCCCTCTATTTGGCTGTAATGCCAGCCTTGACCACCCCAATGCCAGGATGATATTGAATCCTGCTTATTATTAAAGGGGTTAGTTGTGCTTCCTACTTAGGGACATAACTTTGCAAATAGAGTCAATGAAGCAGAAGAATCCTGTTAACTAAAACTGATGGCATGATCCCTGCCAATATGCCAATCAGAATTTGATTTTCTGAACCAGTAACTTGACCCTGTCCAACTAAATGGGAACACATGGAAAGGGGGATAGTGTTGGCACCTGGAACTTTGAGCATGTTATTAAATTGCTATGTGCTACTTAAGCACTAATGCCAGACACACAGGAATCCATCACAAAAGAAAAAATCCCATCAGGTCACTGGTCTGATTCATTTGAATTAGGGATGCAAGTCCTCTCCTCTGTAAATAAATTGTCACTCAAAAGAGCATACCTCTTTTTCTGTTTTATTCCATGGAAGGAATGCTTAGCAGTCATCCCTCACTGTTAGCAACCTTTTCCCCCCTGAGTATTCAAATGGATTTTATTTAAATGAGCAGCTATTTTGTGTGTGCCTTCCAGTTGATTCCTGGCCACTGCCTGACAAATCCTTACAGTTTTTTTGGCAAGATTTCCAGGAGTATTTTGCCATTGCTTCCTTCCTAGGGCTGAGAGAAAACGAGTGGCCCAAAATCACTCAGCTGGCTTCATGCCTAAGTCAGGATTAGATCTTACAGTCTCCTGATTTCTAGTCTGATGCCTTAACCATGACAGTAATTGGCTCTCACAAATTAACTGTTAGCAAGTGGAAACTCTAAAATCACTTGGTTGCAACATTTGGTGTGCTATTTGTAAAGATGAGTGGTAGTAAGATGACTTCTAAGGAAAAAGAGTAACTTTAATATACCCAGATTAAAATATTTGGATGTCTATCACTGCATATAATGGTTATTTTGTTTGATACTGGCCTAAATCCACAATAAAGTTTGGATGTATTTATTTATTCACTTATTATTCATATGCCACAGAGGAGAACAGTGATTTTGAGATTAATCTATCAGATCACTTTACTCTATTGCAACATGTGGAAGAAATGAACATTACAGAACAAAATGAACAAATAGTCAAAAACATCCTTGAATCTGCTGCATCTATAGCACCACTGGAAGAACACTTTATCTGACGAAACTATTGATTTAATGAAAAATAATGGACAATGAAGAATACTGGAAGCTTCACTAATAAACTGGAGTATGTTGAACTTTGTAAGACCATAAGAAAACAACGTGAAGCTTGTGAAAAAGGCAATTGAAGAAAATAAAAGGATTAATAGAGCAAAATGCAAGCCTATAAATACAAGAAAGAAGTTTTTTGCATTAAAACAGGAGGATGGCTCTGTGTGTAGAACAAGACAGGAAATGTTAGAAATAATTGGAAATTTCTATTCAGAGCTATACAAAGATCAAGACCACTCAAAAGTAACAACATCCACGGCTTCCGGGGGGGCGGAGCCTGTCGCCGAGGAGGGCTCAACCGAGCTCCTCTCAGAGATCTGGTCTGTATATCTAAATAAGATCATAGATATCACCCCTTTTTGGCTATAAAGGGGCAGGGAGTAGCTCTGTGTGCTAGGGTCTATTCGTAATTCACAGCCTTTCTCTTTTTTTTGGCTGTGGACAGAGATTAGATCCAGCGTGAGCGGAGCTTTTATCTCCAGCCAGTTCTTCTTAGCTGCCTTTTTTTTGCAGCCCTAGACAGGCGATCCCCCCCCCCCCCAGGACAAAGCAAAGTTGTTTGAAGCTAGGATTAATACGGGCGGGTCCCACTCCTGTGAGATTTATGCTTTTATTACTATCTTAAATACCAGCACCATTTGTCTTAGAGGCTTCTTTGTTTAAACGGACTTCAAAATGGCGATTTCTCTCCGTTGGTGACTGATAGGGGATGTACGTAGCCGGTTTTACCTTCCTGCAGACCGCTCCTTAACAAAATAAATTTTTTTGTTTTTTTTGGAAACAGAGGGGAGCGAAAGCGCTGTTTATTTGTTTATTTATAATGGCACCCAGGTCAAAATCGAAGCGTCTCTCTACAAATGTGCCTAAAGAATCAATGAATGAACTTAAAGAATTTACACTGGAATCGCAGCCCTTGTCTCCTACGCCCTCTACTGGAGAATTCTTAATACAGGAATTTTTTTTTCAAATGTTTAATGATTTTAAACAAGAAATTAAGGAATTTGTATTGGAGCTATATGGTGATTTAAAGTCTAAAATTGACCAAATGAAGGCGAATACGTTTGCAGCTGTGTCTGCCCTGTCAGATTATACCGCTGAAATAGAGAATAAATTGGAAAGCTTGGAGGAGGCTAATTCTAATTTGACTACTAATATTCAAATATTACAACAAAAAATTAGAGACACTCAAGAACAGCTCGTTATGATAAACTTTAATAAGAAGGCATTCGCAATAAGAGTCAGAGGATTCCGCGAAAAGGAGCGAGAGAATCTGAAACAGACCTTTGTTGAAGCCCTCAGCCATGCGGTGGGAAGCCCGGGACTTAACTTTGATTGGCAGATTTGGAAAATCTATCGCCAGAATTCGTTGGTAGCGGAACAGCGACAGCTCCCGAGGGACATAATTATATATTTCTCCACAAAAGAATCCAGAAACGCGATCATGCAAAAATTTTACAATAATAGTTTGAGAGTTGATGGCCAGGACTTGATTGTCTTCAAAGAAATACCTTTCCAGATGTTGAGAGCAAGAAGAGACTATGCTTTTTTAACTAAAGAGCTTAGAAATCAACAGATTCAATATAGATGGGAGGCCCCAGCCGGCATTACGGTCACATTTGAGAATCAAAGACTTCGTCTCAATTCTGTTTCGGAGGCTCGAGATTTCTATTACAAGACTTTGAAGGCGGGACTTCCTGATTCACTTGGAAAACAGGAGAGACAAGCCGAAGGAGAAGGCAAGCAACAGACCACATGGCTGCAAGATGGAGGGGGTAGCTCCCCCTCCCTCGGAGAAGCAGAAAAGCGGAGTTCGAGGATTTAGACATTCTAAAATATTCGCCAAAGTTGTGGATTGAATGGGGGTTTGCGACCTCTCTCCGGTAGAAAAAGCGGAATTTATTGGTGGGGTGATACTGAATGTATATATGTAAAATGCATGCAGAATGATTTACGCTGTTTAAATCTTGTTAGAAGGGAAAGTTTGAAGAGATTATTTTAAAATAGAAGGTAAACTGATTCTTGTTGAAACTATTATTTGAATATGTGGAATGATCTATGCTATTTAATTTTTTATTAGAAGGGAAAGCTTGGTGAAATTATTTTGAGCTAGATTTTAAACTAATGTCTGCATAAATTTGATAGTGGCAAATATCAGAGAAGCAAGGGATGAGGGTAAAATGCATGCGGAATGATTTACGTATATTGGTGGGGTGATACTGAATGTATATATGTAAAATGAATGCAGAACGATTTATGTTGTTTAAATTCTGTTAGAAGGGAAAGCTGGATGATTATTTTAAAACAGAAGGTAAACTGATTCTTGTTGAAAGTATTATTTGAATATGTGGAATGATCTATGCTATTTAATTTTTATTAGAAGGGAAAGCTTGGTGAAATTATTTTGAGCTAAATTTTAAACTAATGTCTGCATAAATTTGATAGTGGTAAATATCAGAGAAGCAAGGGATGAGGGCAAAATGCATGCGGAATGATTTACGTTGTTTAAAACCTATTAGAAGGGAAAGCTGGTCGGGATCATTTTAAGATAGAATGCAAACTGATTTTTGTGTAAAGTAATACTTGATCCACTCTGCTTAAATTTTACTAAGAAGGGAAAGTTTGGTTAGATTATTTTGAATTACTGTTTGAAATTAAGGTTAAGAAAGATTATTTACGCTGTTTAAATCCTATTAGAAGGGAAAGTTTGATTATTCTTCTGTAAAGTAATATTTGAATATGTGGAATGATCCACGCTGCTTAAATTTTACTAGAAGGGATTATTTTTGAGCTAGATTGTATATTGATGTCTATACAAATTTGGATAAATGTTTATCTGAATACAAGGTTAAGGAAGAGGAACGGGAGAGTCTACAGGAGGTCGGGGTAAATAACAAAGAAGTAAGAGACGAGAATAAAATATAGATAGAATGACTTACACTATTTAAGCATAGATAAAGATGGGGGGCTGAGCTTAACACAAAGAGTTTCTTTTTTTTCTTTTTTCTTTTTTCTTTTCTTTTTTTTTGTTTTTGTTTTTTCTCTTAATATATTACTTTTATTTTTAATCCATACGAACATAAGATACTTTAGATAGAAGGCAGTGCCAGGTGTGGGCCCTGGGAAGTCGGGAGGAGTAGGGATGGGGATTTATGGGGGGTGGGTGGGTGGGTGTTAACATAGTCTCAATAAGAACAAGAATGCACTTATATACGGTTGTTCTTTTTTTTCCCCTTTTTTTTCTCTTTTCTTTCTTTATATTTTTTTTCCCTTGGTTTATTTTACTTTTTATCAGATTATAATAAACAACACTTGAATAAAGGAATACACCAAGGAGGGAGGTAGAGGGAAAGAGGAGGGAGGAGTAAGGAAGGAGTAAGGGGAATGTAAGGAGGGTGTGTTGGGAGTAAGGGGAGAAGGAAGGTTTGAGGGGAAAGGGAAGTAGGAGGGGAGTGTTAGAGGGAGGAAAGGAAAGTTGGAGGGGGTAGATGGGGTGTATGGAGGATGGAAGTGTCAGGTGGGGTTGTGAATGATGAGTTGTGTTTTCTTTTTCTTTTTTCTTTTTCTTATAGCAAATACCCTGTATATAAGTGATTGTAAAATGGAATGTGAAAATGAATAAAATATATTAAAAAAAAAAAAAAAGTAACAACATCCACGAAAGTGGAAATGCTAGATAGCCTAGCGGAGGAAGTATCAAGTGCCATACAATCAACAAAAAATGGCAAAGCTTCAGGAAATGACTATGTTACAGTTGAAATTCTGAAAGCTGGTGATCACAGTTTACATAAGATACTAGCAAAACTATACTCAAGATGCTTCAGAGAAGAAAACTACCTGATGCATGGAAAAATGCTGAAGTGATTTTTATGCACAAGAAAGGGATCCAAGATTATTTTAAAAACTATTGCCCAATAAGCCTTCTTTCAGTCATCTACAAGATTTTCACCAAGATAATAGCAATAAGGAATATTGAGAACATTAAATGATGCACAGACAAAGGAGCAGGATGGGTTCTGAAGTAACTACAACACAATGGATCACATCCAGGTTGTTCAGCATGTCATTGAAAGGCAAAGAAAGAAAAAATATACATCTGAAAAAGAACTAGATGCAATAGACTACTACATATACCTTGGTCAATGGATCTCAATGGACGGTGATACAATAAAGGAAATTGAATGGTGTGTTAAATGTGGTTGGCAAGCTAAGCATAATTTTCAAGAACAACCTCCCCCTGTACCCGAAGCTAAAAGTTTTTGATCAGTGTGTGCTATCTGCTCTAGCATATGCCAGTGACACTAACTCACAATCAATACAAAAACTAAGCATGGTGCAAAGAGCCATGGAAAGATACAAGACAAGATAGAAAGACATGGATTAGAGAACAAACAAAAGTATATTATCAAGAGAGTAAAATAATTTAAATGGAAATGGGCTGGTCACATAGAAAAATAATTCATGGGAGGCGGACCAAGGTCATAGAATGGATCCCATTGATAAAAAGCGTCCATGAAAGAGACCTAAAATAAGATGGATAGATGACATCACCACATTTTGCAGGCCCAATTGGCAAAAGAAAGCTCATGACCAAATTGGTTGGAAATATGTGGAAGAGACCTTCATCCTGCAGTGGATGGACAATAGCTAAAATGATGATATGTCATGAAATCCAGCAAGTAGAATATTGGGGAGGAAGGTGGGGCTTAGCAGTGAGAAGACAGACTTTCAGGCTGTTCCTGAATCTCCTTCTATTCCAAAGCATCTGGACAGTTCCTTTTTGGACCCAAGCTGTCCCGAAGAGACAGTGAAAGGTAGGGGGAGACCCAGTGGTCCCAGAGACGTTTGTAAAGTCTCTGGGGACCCAGGAAAAACCTCCTTTGCCAGTGACTTCTGGATCAGCCACAAGGCTAATTGAAACTGCAGACAGCCCTAAAGAAAGAGAAAGTGTTTCCAGCTGGTAAGAATATTTTATTATTTAGAGAGAAACGGACCGCCTAAAAATTCAAACTAATTTAAATTAAAGAACAGAAGAATCTAGCGGTGATTTTGATCCTTTTAATGGTTTTGGACGGTGGTTTTAAATGTTATTCACACGGATAATGGATAGATTACTCCAACATCTCCACAGATCTTCCGCAAACGGGCTGTAAACCAATTCACTATAATTTGGCTGTTTACATCTTGACACTTTTATTGCTTGGCTGTATTGGCTTAAGATCTGATAAGATTGTACAGCTTTCAGTCTGCTTTTACTTGCAAATACTTCAGAGCTCTCAAGAAAAAATACTAACTGCATATAAACATGGTGTCTATTCAAGTGTCCATTCAAGTGATTTTTTCAGCACTACAGAAGCTGCCTGACACACAAGATAGAATTTAGAGAAAATTGGATTATTTGGTGTTTTTGGCAACAAAGTATGAGGAAAAAACAGAGAATGCTTTTCAAATACAAAATAAGGATGTCGGAGATAAAGAATCTGAATTTGTTGATATTCGGGGCAATTGGTTTACTTCTGAGGGAGGAAAGAATGGAATGTTTGAAGAAGAGGTAAACACACAGAAAATTTACTTCAAAAGACAAGGCGCAGGAGGAGCAGGAAGCATTAAAGAACTCATAGTTTATGAAATACCATCTGCAAAACATTTGATACCACTACTGAGAATTAAAGACAAGCTGATAAAGGAAATAAAAAGAGGGTGGCAACATTATATGAGAGGCACTACAGACAAAAAGGTGCAAAGATTTCTTCGTATGGACTTGCTCATAAAGATGTTTGGAGAACTGGACCCACGAATGGCAGCAGTTATAACTGTTCTGTTATTGGAGAGATACAGGTTGATAGATGGAAGAGTATAATTCAAAATTAGCTAAACTTAGTTAAATCCATTTGCAATAGGAGGATGGAAAGGAGAGAAAGAGGAGGAGAGAGGGTAGAAAGGGGAAAAGGAAGAGTAGGAGTAGAAGAAAGGCACGGGAAGAAGGAAGGGGAAGGAGAGGAGGAAGGAGGAAAGTAGAGAAGGGAGGGAGGGTGAAAGGAAAGGGAAAGGAAAGGAAGATGGAAAGGAGAGAAAAGGAAGGACAGAGGAGAGGAAGGGAAAGATGAAGAGTAGGAGCAAAGGAGAGGTAAGGGAAGAAGGAAGGGGAAGGAAAGGAGGAAGGAAGGAAGTAGAGAAGGGAGAGAGGGTGAAAACAAAGAGGTAAGGAGAGGAGGATGGAAAGGAGAGAAAGAGGAGGAGAGAGGATAGAAAGGGGATGAGGAAGAGCAGGAGTAGGAGAAAGGTACAGGAAGAAGGAAGGGAAGGGAGAGCAGGAAGGAAGAAAGTAGAGAAGGGAGGGAGGGAGAAAAGAAAGGGAAAATAAGGTGGTGTTATAACAGAAGGAAGGGATGGTAAATAAAGCAACCCAAACTGTATATTATAACCTATTAAATGAAATAATAAATGTATAAGAATGATAAATGTTAAAACACTTGTAACCAAACGGCATGCTATATGTGATGATGGGTTTTTTTCTGTTTTTTTTTTCATTGTTGTGGGTATGTGTTGTCTATGTAACAAAAAAATTTTTTTTATAAAAAAAAAAAGAGTGGAATATTTAAATAGAAGCCATCATAAACAAAGCAAAAGTTCCCAACAACAGGTACAATATCCAATCCATCACAGGAGAGCCAACATGGTCTGGAGGGAATCTGTCTCCAGGAAAAAGAATTACTTAAAACAAAGAAAACTTTAATAAACTATAACTTCAATTGACGTGTTCCCTTTACTAAGACAGATTGATGGTCTCATTTTCTGCACAATTTTATGATGGAAATCACCCAACCTTTTCTTGCTGTGGCCAGAGCTTTTTAATGACTGTTAATATTTGTGCAGTATTCTGTAGTCTCTGAAATTGCAGATACCCAACTAAAACTAATTTCAGGCCCCTTTGATCTTTTGGAGTAAAAATTGCTTTAAATAATTACACCAAAGTATCAGATTGGAAGCAAAACACCATAGTGGGTAGCTACAGCTAGGGGCTTTTAGATCCTACTATTTTTAAAGTTTATTTACAATAAAAGACTTCATAATGGTAGCTCATCCATAAGTCATTAGCAGTCTAAACAAGAGGATGCTACACATTAGAAACGTTTTTAAAATGATAAAGCTTTTTAATTCCTTTTAAAGCTGACTTAGAATCTGTGATAATGGAGAGGCTTTTGTCCAGTTACTAGCCAGAGAGGGCAGAGACATTATTTCCTATTGTGCCTCATCCTTCTCCCCTCTCTGTCCATTTTAAAAGCTTCTATCATAAGACAAGCAACATTGCTGCATTCTCACCCAACTCTCAGTCTTGATTTGTAAACTGTGTTTTGAACATCACTGCACAACCTGCACATGATACTGCTCAAATATTTTATTCCTTACCAAATTCATTTCTGGTCTGGGATCAAGGAAACAGGTAGATACATGAATTAAGTTCCTTATTCTTCACCCAAGAGCAACAACAGGAAGCTGTTAGGCTCCCTCTATCCAGCATTGTTTACATACATTACAATGAACTACTCCAATACAATACCAACTCCCTATTCAGTAATTCCTTTCCCTCTTCACATCATTCTATATAAGTCATTTTGTTCCTGGCCAAGTTTCTTTAAGTTTTCTGACAATAATTATGTAAGGAGAATCCTTGGAATGTGCAGCTTATCTGTCCTTGGGATGTCCGCCTTATCTCACTTCCCTGGGTAAACAACTTTCAAGTTCTGTGAACAATGAAGTGAAAGACAACCAACTAATCTTAAAGTAAAATAAAAAGAGACATGGTTTCTGATCCTTGACAAACGTATAAATGCTCAAATAAAATGTTCTAATACTATGTCATAAAAATGTTCTAACCATCACTGTTCTAACACATTTCTTATTTTCCCAGGCACAAAGTTCCAAAATTTTCACACTAGCAATTTTATTTTAATCCAACTAGGATTTACACTTTGTCATTTCCTCTCTTTTTCCTACAACACTTCTCCACCTATTTTTTTTTCAAACTTCACCACTGCTGTTTCTTTCATAGGTACCCTGCAGAGCACACATCTGTGATTCTACCCAGCAGGTGAATGGTTCATCAGAGGACCATCCAGAGTCATTAAATGAGCATTAGAATTCTTTTGTTAAGGCCCCTGAGCATCCATTCACAGTGATCAAGCCAGCCAAATTCACAACACTATGTGTAATAAATGCTTCATTGTCCAGCTGAACATAATCCCAGCCCCATGCTTCAATTCAAAAAGGACATTGACAAATTGGAAAGAATGTTGAGGGAATTGCATGGACAATAAAAAGTCTAGAAAGCAGGGAGGTTAAAGAATCGAAGTAAGATTGGCCATTATTAGCCCTGAGCAAAGGCTAGGCATGTTGAAAGTGAGGATATTCTGCAATGGGGGGGGGATTAAAAGGGAGCAATACATGGGAGGAATACTTGTCATTGGCACCAAAATCAGTCTAAGCAAATTTACATTGTTGGAATAAAGCTTTAGAATAAAATTAGGGAAACAAGTTACAGCTAACAGAAGTTATCCAGCTGAGAAACTCAATGAATGCGCAAGAAAGATGGATGGACGAGACATCTCCTTTGAGGTGTAGGGCATCTGCAAAATGGAGATTCAAAGCTCCGTATATTTTGGATTGACAATTCCCATCAAGCGGTAAAACTGTTGTTTGAGCTATTTATGTTTACAGATAAGAGCCTCTTCGGTTCCATAGAAAAACTAGCATAGCCATTCTCAGTTGGATTCCTTCAAACCACAAAAATTCCCAGCCAGTGCTGAAATTGCATATCTTGGAAAATCTTCCTAACATTTGTTTTCCCTTTTTTTTTTGATAGGGAAGTATCCAAAACCATGTGTTTTCCAGCCTGTGCAGTCTGAATTCCTTCAAATTGCCAAAAAGAAGCAGGGCTATTCCATCACTGCTGATACTACAGAGCTGCTGTCTTGGCCATTCCTCAAATTTAATTGTTGCTTAGTTGGCAACCATTCTCTTACAAACCTTAAATTGTCCCTTCCCAATCTGGACCTTGAGTTATAATTTTGTTTTCTTCCTCCCGCCCTATCTCTTTTTTCTCATCTGTATTCTAGAATGCAAACCAACAGTAAAGCTTACTTTACTGTTGATATTTAGAACCAACTCTAGATGCCCTTTTGTTGAAAGACTTGGGTAAAATGCTATAAACAAAAGCAAATCTTTATGTTTTTTCAGCAGCACAATAAATCAAGAAAAATCCAATGATACATAGATAAGTACAGACCAAGTTAATTGATTTTTATCCATTACAGATGTGCATAAACAAGTGTCTTTAAATAAAGAACTTGTCAAGCTTCACTTTTTTTAAAGCTAGGTAAAACTGATGATGAAAGAAAAATCATTCAGATGTATCCTAGGAAGCATCTTAATGTCGTGCAAACCCCATCATTAGAGATAGTGCTTCTATTTTTAATCAATTATATTCATTAAAATTCATTGTATTGAAACTAACATTACTAAATTAGGGGTCCCCAACCCCCGGTCCGTGGTCTGGCACCAGTCCATGGCACGCCAGAAACTGGGCTGCACAAACAAGTGAAGTCCTATCCACCAGATGCAGGCAGCACACAAAGCCACATACACACATACCCCTCTGATCCATAGAAAAACCTTTCTCTACGAAACCAGTCCCTAGTATCCAAAAGGTTGGGGACTGCTGTACTAAATCACATTTTTTTTGTCTGACTAATGAAGTTACTTGCAGTAAACAAACCTACAGTAAATCAAAGTAGCTAAAGCCTTGTTAAGACTATACCTGGAATACTGCATCCAGTTTTGGTTACCACATTACAAAAAAGTTGTTGAAACTTTGGAAAAAGTGCAAAGAAGAGCAACTAATATGATTAAAGGCATGGAGACTAAAACATATGAAGAACGGTTGCAGGATTTGGGTTTGGCTAGTGTAGAGAAAAGAAGGACTAAGGCAGTATATGCAATATTTGAGAGGCTGCCACAAAAAGGAGGAGGTCAATTTATTTTCCAAAGCACCAGAGGGCAGGATCACAAACAATGAATGGAAACTAATCAAGGAGAGAAGCAACCTGGATTTAAGGAGAACCTTCCAAACAGCGAGGACAATTAATCAGTGCAACAGCTTGCTTTCAGATGTTGTGGATGCTTCATCACTGGAGGTTTTTAAGAAGAGACTGGACAGTCACTTGTCTGAAATGGTATAGGTTCCCCTGCTTGAGAAGGGGGATGGACTAGAAGACCTCTAAGGTCCCTTCCATCTCTATTCTGATTCTGAAATACAAATATTTTCCAAAGTAAACCTCAATTAACCTCAATGCTGTCTAAAATTACAAAGCCTAAGAAATTACATAGTATTAACTACATTTTTTGAATGTTTGTGTATCTTTACCAATTAACATTATCAGAGATTTATTTGGGTCTTCCTGATATGCAAAGAGAGCCTGCATGAGCAAATAACACCATGCTTGTTTCAATTGTTTCATTAAGAAGAGTCCAAACTGTGGCCCGCCAATGTGACAATGTAATCAACTTTCTAGTTCAATCAACTGAATTAAAAGGATAACTAGCCCTGTCAAGTCATAAATCGTACAAGTCATAAATTGGCTCCCTTCTTTATAGTAAAGTTTTCTTACCCTGCTAAGGCAGTGAATCCTAGCAATTTCATCTGATGGAGTCAGGGGATAGCCCATGATATTTTGTGCTGTACTCATCACCCTTTGTAGTGTCTTTCTATCCGTGGCTGTCAAGCCAGCATACCACACCGTAATACAATATTTGAGGATGCTTTCTATCGTAGACTGGTAGAAGGAAGTCAGTCGTTGTTCCACCTTGTTTTTCTGTAAGACCCTAAGGAAATTGAGTGTCTGTTGAGCCTTCCTGGCTACTTGGATCATATTATTTTTCCAGGTAAGATCTTCACTAAGATGGACTCCCAGGAATGTGAAAGAGGAGACCCTCTCCACACAACCCTCCTTGATGTAAAGTAAGACAGTTTCCTCTCTCTTCTTCCGGAGGTCTAGCACTATCTCCTTCGTCTTGCTGGTGTTTAGGTGCAAGTTGTTTTCTGAGCACCATGTGGACAACTTCTGGATTTCTTCCTTGCATGCTACTTCATCACCTCCTATAATAAGACCCCGTATGGTGGTGTCATCTGCAAACTTGATAATCACATTGGATGGGTCAGAAGATACACAGTTATATGTGTACAATGAATATGTCTTCCTGTTAACCTGAAACAAAAGCACCTCAACACTTGTGTCATGTGGATCTGGCTGTTACATAACCTCACTTGGCCCTGACAGAGAAATAGATTTGGGGCAGCTTCCTAGAATAGTATCACATCAATAATTTCAGATACTTTGCCAGTTCCAGAAATCTTGTTGCATAACTTACTCAGGGATTCAGTTCCATCAGCATCTTCCTAAGCCATAAGAATGGGTTTTTCCATCAACAAAACCAGACATATTTAGATCAGGAAGTGGGAAGCTGTGTGGAAGTCAGAAGTTGCTTTCAAGCCGAGGACTTTCCAGTAAAAAATTGTGCTTATTTGTTTTTGTGCTTCAGCTTTCCATCTGCTCTCTGTTGCCCATTTTAAAGCAAGTTGGCATCTCTCTCTCTCTCTCTTCTCTCTCTCTCTCTCTCTCTCTCTCTCTCTCTCTCTCTCTCTCCCTCCCTCCCTCCCTCCCTCTCTCTCTCTCTCTCTCCTCCTCCCATTAATATGGGCTGGGATTTGTACTGATCACTTGGCATTAAGCATTCACTTCTTAGTAACTGGCACACATTCAGTTTTAATTGGTGGTTTTTGGACGTTCACCAAATCTTTTCTTACATCGATCTGCGGCATTGTCTTGGGTTATGCAAAGCAGGAAACAGTCGCAACAATATGGCAACCCCATCAGCTTGCCTTGGCACAAACTCCTCAGCATTCTGTATTTCTTTTTAACAAATTTACCAAAGGAAGAAAAGCATATAAACACAACAACAGAGGGTAGCTCCAGATCAGCATTTGCCATAAACAGCCAAATTGTTGCTTTTCTGTTATGCTGACTTATAATTGGCTTTCCATTCTGGGATGTTCAGAAATAAAACTAGTTACTGTCAGGGTTCCAAGTTACACCCCCCCAATGAACGAAGACTCAGAGGCTTGAGTTTCCTCAAAGTTCCAGTTTTTAAGAGATGTCACATCTGAGACAACCTGAATTTGAAAGTTTCCAGGTTTTTTCCCACCCAAGTGAAAGTTCAAGTCCCTGCCCAGCACCACACATGATCCAATCAGGCACCATCCAAAACTGAAGATGCCTCCCAGTCACACCATCGCAGCTGCAGGGCAAGGTGTCCTTGACTCACTGAGAAAGGAATGTTATTTAGACTATATCTCACTCATATTCCATATAATCTCCCCTCCCATTTTCCCACAGCAGAAAATGTGGCAGCCTGAAGGCCCAATGTAAAAGATGGCTTCCAGGTCTGACATTTAGCTTATCATTAGTATAGAAAAGGACATTCAACCCGATCCATTATCATTGCTTCATTAGTTTTCAGTTTATCTATTATCTGAGTCATGTGAGAGCACTTTAGTCTGAACTAAAGACTAAAGACGAATAGAGGACAAAGAATTGGAGATCATGAAGTATAAATATCTGAAAATTGAAGTTGAAAGATTATAGCATAAGTAGGCAGTAATCATCCCAGTATTTATTGGTACACTGATTATCATATCAAAAATCCTTGGACAACAATTACAAAAACTGTGCATTAACAACAACAACATTTCCATCTGTCAATTACAAAAGTCACAGTGCTTGGATGTACAGATATGCTGATACTTTACAGCTTCCTAGGTTCTTGGGAAGAAATTGATGCAAATGAAGGCCAAGACCAGCTAAAGAACAGGAGGTGAACGGAATGAACAGGAGGCAGGGCTGACATTGCGATGGTATGACATGCAATCTTGAAGCTCCAAGATCACTGTCGGTATCTCTGTCACTGGACGGTCCTTTTGGACCTAAACCGTTCCGTAGAAATGGTGATAGAGAAGGGCACATCCTGCTGATCCCAGGGGCATCACAAAGTCCCTGGTAGATCCAGGAGAATCTCTTTTTTTCCGGCGACAAAGAAGCAGCCATTAAAGCTGCTGAAAGTTGAGACATCTCCAGAAACTGAAGACAAGCAGGAGAGAAAGTGTGTCGGATTGGTGAGATAATTTTTATTATTAGATGAGAGAACACCCCAAAAGATTAAAAGTAAAGTTAAAATTGAAGACAGAAGAGGTCAAGCGGCGAAATTAAGCCTTAGTCAAACAGTGTGTTATTTTTCTTTAATCCTTTTACTGCTGGAATTTCTATAAACGCTTGTTATTTTTTAAACTGGACTGATTATATATTTCTTTTTTTAAGACTTTCCTCTTCTCTTTTCAACACCCTATAATATTTTCTTATTAAAATTTTTCTTTCTTTCCTGGAATATAAAGAGGGAAGTGAAAGTAGATGAAAAGAAGTAACACTGCCACTTAGAGGCTTGAAGGCTTGGAAATATTGTTTTTCTCTTCATTTGAGCATTTGATAATCTTGTGCAAAGTAAGAGATGGTGTTACACTTCAAGGACTCTGAGCTTGTTTATTGAAAATGATAGTGGGAAGAGCATGGATGTTTATACAGGTCCTTCTCTGGGTACTATCAGAGTGAAAAGCTTGCAGTGGAAAGAAAAAATATTGCACTGAACTGAGAACAGTTAACTTTGTTTGGAAAAGAGCCTTGGATTCTACATAGTGGCAGTGTTTACTATTTGAAGGGAAAGATCAATACAGATGATATTGCAGCAGGAAAAAGAAAAGGAAGTGACATTGCAGATAATTATGCAACAAATTTAAAAAACACAAGTAAGAACAGAGAGCATTGAAAAGAGAATGGAGAATATTGGACAAAGAAGAGAAAAAAATAGATGAAAAAATTGAGAATATTCACCAAATGATGGTGAAATATGAGGACAGATTTCAAATAACTGAAGAAAAAGATGAACAAAGAGATAAGAAAATTGGAGATATTGACAGCAGATTGAGTGCGGTTGAAAAAGACAAGAGTGGAATATCGGAATGGGAGATCGATAAACTAGAATTTTACCTCAGATTCCAGAATATAGAAGAAGAAAAGGGAGAAAATTTAGCAGAAGTAATGATAGAAATGCTGGCAGAAGCATTGGTGATAAACAAAGGGAAGATGATGGAAGGAATGGATGAGAAGTTTCGAGCTTTTACAAGATATGCAGTGAAATATAAGTTGCCAAGAGATGTCCATACAAGATTTACTAAAAAAGCAATTAGAATATAAATACCACAAATGGTAAGAGATAAAAGATTGTAGTACTATTGGATGGATACAGGATGATACAATGAAATGTTATAATAAAAATTAATTTGAATTTATTTAAAGTTAGAATATTTTGCATAAAATGAAGTAATAATAGTTATAGTCAAATAATTGATTAACAATTATAATATTGTATACATATATATTAGATTGATAATATGAAATTTTATATAATTTGTAAGTGAGACTATGGAGAGGATGCCCAAAAGTTTTGACATCAAAGATAAACAATTTTATAAAACATGGGGCTTATCTTATCAATGGTTAGACAAAAGAATTTTATAAAGATGTATTACTACTGTATTAGGATGATGTAATGAAATACCATAATATAAATTTACTTAAAATTTAGAATATCTCACATAAAATGAAGTAATGATCGTTTATAGTCAAATAAATGTTTAATAATGATAATAATTGTATACATATATATCAGATTGATAATATAAGATTCTATATAAATTGTAAGTGAAGACTATGCTGAGAATGTAGAAAAGTTTTGTAACCAATCGACACACTGTACAAAACTGGAAGATGGTTTTATGTTTTATGTTTGTTTGTACTTGTTTGTTTAAAAATTAAAAAAAATGTTTTTTAAAAAAGAACTGGCAGGTATAATTTCATGTTGCTGTGTAAATAATAATAAAATGCGCCACTGTATCCATAAAAAGGGGCAAAATCACTGCATGTGAGGAAATTGAAATGCCCAATGGCCAACTAATTAAATGCAACGAAAATGAAGCCTACAAATACTTAGGCATTCTACAGTTGGATAACATCAAGCATGGAGAAGTAAAAACTATTGTCAGGCGAGAGTACACCAACAGAGCTAGGAAAATTTTGAAATCTAAATTGAATGGTGAAAATACAATCAAGGCCATAAATACCTGGGCAATACCAGTTAAAAGATACACAGCTGGTATAGTTAACTGGACACAAGCTGATTTGGACATTTTGGACAGAAAAACCAGGAAACTAATGACAATGCACTACAGTTTACATCCACGTGGTGATACTGATAGATTATACCTTCCCCGAAAATCAGGTGGCAGAGGATTATTACAAGTGAAGCAAACAGTTGAAGAAGAAAAACATGCACTGGCTGATTATTTAAAAGAAAGTCAAGAACATCTATTAATCGAAGTAAAGAACAAAAATCTACTGAAGGCCCAACAGACGAAACAAGAATACAGAAAAGATGTGATAAAATCAAGAATGGAGAGTTGGCAGAACAAAGCACTACAGGGCCAATTTCTGGAAAAAATAAAAGATAAAGTGGACAGTGAACAAACTTGGTTATGGTTAACAACAGGTACATTAAAGAAAGAAACAGAATCACTAATCCTGGCTGCGCAAGAACAAGCTATCCGCACAAATGCCATTAAGGCCAAAATCTAAAAATCCTCTGATGATGCCAAATGCAGACTTTGCAAAGAAGCTGATGAAACAGTTGATCACATACTCAGCTGCTGTAAAAAAATCACGCAGAATGATTATAAATTGCGGCACAATTCAGTAGCACAAATGATCCATTGGAATTTGTGCAAAAATTATAATATTAAAACAGCAACAAACTGGTGGGAACATCAGCCTGAAAAAGTCGCCGAAAATCAGATGGTCAAGATCTTGTGGGATTTCCGTATACAAACGGACAAAATACTGGCGCATAATACACCAGACATCACACTGGTTGAGAAAAATAAGGTCACAATCATAGACATCGCAATACCAGGTGATAGCAGGGTCGCCGAGAAGGAACATGAAAAAATCGCAAAATACCAGGACTTAAAAATCGAAATTCAATGACTATGGCACAAACCAGCAGTGGTAATTCCAGTGGCAATTGGCACACTGGGTGCTATTCCAAAAGCACTGGAATTACATTTAAAACAGTTAAAAATTGACAAAATCACCATCAGTCAAATGCAAAAAGCCGCACTGCTTGGATCTGCACGCATATTACGAAAATACGTACGACGTCCTAGGCCCCTGGGTGGGGCCCAACTTGTAACCAATGCCAAATCTGGCGAAACAACTGGCCACTGTGATGCAATTGTATAATAATAATAATAATAATAATAATAATAATAATAATAATAATAATAATAATAATAATAATAATAATAATATATGCTAGAGTTATAGAACCGCAGATAGCCCTCAGCCTATGACCACAATTAGAATCAGAATTCCTGTTGCTAAGCAAAGCAGTTGTTAAGTGAACTATGCCCAATTTTACAATCTTTTTTTGCCTCAGCTCTTAAGTGAATCACTGCAGTTAAGTAAATCATATGGGCACTAAGTGAATCCAGCTTTCCCCATTGAGTTTGCTTGTTGGGAGACAGCCAGAAAGATCACAAGGGTGATCAAATGATGCTGGGATGCTGCAACAGTCGTAAACACATGCCAATATCAGTGTTCCAAATATCATGCTGAATTAAATTAGAGTCCAAGGCAAAACTTTCATCAAAGTTCCAATTTAATAAGGCAGACATGTTGGCACATCTGTGGAAATCCCAATTCTAAAGCTTCCTGGGATTTCACCTAGTTGAAAGTTCATGATCTTATCCCCACACCCATAAATCCATCACATGGTCCAATCTTCTTCAGCCACGCTGGCATTTCCACCCATCTAGTTCCAGTCAGATGCAGAGGTGCAGAGACAAAAGATGACCTTGGGCTTCTATAAAAGAATGACAACCACACATTCCATCATCCTACTCCTTTCTATTCCCCCCTCCCAATTACTACACTAATGAAACAGCATAGTGAAATAATAGAAAGTGTGGCAGGCCAAAGATCCTAAAACTACAGCCTGACAGCCAGTTGCCAAGCACCCAAAAACTGCTCAGGTGACCACTGCAATAGTGTAGGTGTGAGGACCAGTTGTAAGCTACTTTTTTCAGTGCCACTGAACTTTGAACAGTCACTAAATAAATAATTGTAAATCGAGGACTGCCTGTATGTGTGGCTATGTTTATTGTGTGTCATCTTGGTTGATGTCTCTTAAGAGGAAGTGAAATTTTTATCAAATAGGAATAGGAAAAAGTTTTAAAAGCAAGCAAGAGCTGAGGAACCCATCAGTTTCAGTTTCATCCCATTTGTGTTCAGTTTCTAGATTCTTTTGGTTGGAGACGCCATCTAGTGGAAAACAAACTTGGAAAAAAATAGGAAGTCAATAGGATGCAGGAGCAACAAAAGCTGCCTCCTAGTCTGAGTTACCAGATATTTGAACTGGAAAAGGAGGATACAGACAGTTGGAAAGAGCAGATGGGTGGGGGGGGGGACTTTCTTGGCATATGCAACAAAAATTAGAATGAAAATCTCCTTAGGCTTCATATTTATGTCCTTTATTTTATCTTCATATTTTATATTTTATCCAAATTTCATACTTTATTCATATTTTATTCATAATTTATCATCATATTCATATTTATCTCTTTAGGATTCATATTCCATCAAAAAGAGGGCTGTGAAAATAACTACAGACCCCTCACATCCTGGACATAAATTGTTTCAATTTTTACCCGCAAAACTGCACACCAGAAGAACTAGATAGAAGGACAGTTTTTACCCGAATGCCATCACTCTGTTAAACAACTATTTCCCACAACACTGTCAAATTATTTACTAAGGCTGTATTACTATTATTCTTCTCATCCTTCCTAGAACCTATCTCCTCCCACTTATGACTATAACCATGTTTCTTGTATCTTTAAAATTTATATTGTTTTATTTGTTTCCAAATTCCTTTGATTGCTTATTAGTAACCTATAACTATCACTAAATGTTGTGTTTTATGATTCTTGATGAATGTATTCTATTTTATTTTTCTTTATATACACTGAGAGAGCATATATAGTAGAGACAAATTCCTATTCCTATTCTATTCTATCTCTTCTATATTCATTCCACTGAAGTTCAAGGCTGCTGATCCCCAGGGAGAGGAGCCTACGTCGCTACAAAATGGTCGCCCGATCTCGATGCTCCGAGATCGCCGCCAATACTTTTTTCGCTGGGTGGGCCAATCGGACCTAAACTGTCCCGTAGAGACAGTGAACAGGAAGATTACGTTCTGCTGATCACAGGGACATCGCAAACCAGGAGAAGGTCTCTCAGCTGGTGTTAAAGCTCAACCCCTAGGCTGATGAAAATGGAAGGAAAGGCTCCAAAATGGAAGGAAATGGAAGAGAAAGTGTTTACAGCTGGTGAGAAATTTTTACCCATTTTAAAAGAGCCTGTCTATAAAAAACTTAAAGCTAATTTAAATCTAAGAATAAAAGAAATAAGTGGCGGAATTAAGCTTTGGATGGTTTTGGTCAGCGTGTTATCTTAATTTTTAAACGTTATTTTCATGGATTGAATTTATGCAAACCATTTAAAATGAATGGATCAAGTTTTGCTCTTCTAAAATTTTTACTATTACTTTCACAATCTACGGACTAAACTTCTCCTTATTCATCACTACATCTGTCTTTTACTCTTTCTTCTCTATTTCATGTAAGAATTTGACTTTTTTAAAAACTTGGAATAATAAAAGATACAAAAAGAACAAAGAGAATTGCAACAATTGTAACAACAAAGGGAGAGATAACTGCTACTCGAAGACTGGAAACTTGAGTATTGAAAACAAAATACTTTTACTTTCACTACTGATTATTCTGTTCTGGAACTTTAAAGTCTCACAGTTTGTTTATAGAAAGTGATAAGAAGTAAAGCACCGTTTGTTTATACAAATGTTTCTTTGAATTATATCCTTAACCAGAGATCTCATGGTGAACCTAGGTGTAACCTTGTAAAAATCTTCCAAGTCAGAGCAGCAGTGTTTTAACAGCTGGAAACAATGGGTTATTTCCAACAACAGAGAGAAACTGCCAGCTTGCAAGAGATAATATTTGCAGTACAGAAATTATCAAATATATTTGAGAAAATGTTTGAAAAATTAGAGCACCTAACAGAAAAATATGATGAAAAAAATGGAGATGCTTATCAAATGGGAAAAATAGAGGGTAGAGTCCCAAGCAATAAAGAGAAAAATGACTATAAAGAAATCAAATCTGCTGATATCTATGATGAATGGTTTCTGTCTGGAAATGGAAAAAGTGGAATATGGAAAGGGGAACCAGATGGATGGGAACCCTACCCTAGATGGCAAGACACAGAAGAAGAAGAAAAAATAAAACAACTTATGGATTTAAAGGGAGAAATTTTATTAGTAACACCATCGATAACAACACTGACAATTAAAGACAAGTTGATTAAGGAAAAAGAAGAAGGGCATCGAAATTACATGAGAGAATCAATAAACAGGGGGTTGATTAAGGAGATGATTAGAGGACTGATGCCACAAATGGCAGAAGACATAAGACTGTTTTGCTACTGGAAAGATACAGGCTGATAGATGAAAGTGTTTAATCTAAAACTAGTTGGACTTAGTGAAATTTAGTGACAATAGATATGGTTAAATAAACAATTGAAAATGATAATAATGTATACATATGTATTGGTATAACAAGTAGTAATTGGATATGAATATTGAATGGTACCTATGAAAGGAAGATGAGAAATGGTTTGGTTACATATAAAGATTAATAAAAAAGAATTAAATTATGATAATGGATATAGTCAAATAAAGGAGAGATAATGATAACAATGTATCATGTATGTGTACAATATGGGGAAATTGGATCTAAATTGTAAACAGTGATTTGCAAAGGAAGATTAGAAACCTTTGTTACTAAATGTTATTGATGTTTAGCTAGAATAGGCCATAAGGAATAGTGTTATTAGGATACTAGAAATAGCAAATGAGATGTCAGTACGTGGTTATGTCTTGAGTTTTGGTATGTTTTATGATGAAGGATGTTTAAACAATTATAGTCAAACGAGAATGGGGGTAGGATGATGGTAATATATACAAATATATTTGATTTAAAATACTAGAATTAATATGAATCATGGGTGACTGTGAAAGAAATGCACATTTTTTTTTGTAACCAACTGATACACTTTCTACAGTATGTAAATAAAGAGGATTTTTTGTGTTGTGTGTGTTTTGAAAACTAAAACAAAAAAAAATTAATAAAAAAAGACTGCTGATCCTCCAGTCAGTATCTCTGAACTTTTACTTATAATTGCAGTTCAGAAGTCTCTCCAGGTGGCACTTCCCACCCTGTGTTCCTCCTGTTCATTTGGACTGCAACAGCCATAATTTTTCATTATTGATAGTGTTGCTGAAGCTGACCTGAAAGGCGATTCATATGAAATGGCCTGGAAAGCCCAAAAGCCAACTTGGGGTCAACTGTCCATGTTTATGCAATAGCAATAGCAGTTAGACTTATATACCGCTTCATAGGGCTTTCAGCCCTCTCTAAGCGGTTTACAGAGTCAGCATATCGCCCCCACAGTCTGGGTCCTCATTTCACCCACCTCGGAAGGATGGAAGGCTGAGTCGGTTCCACCACAAAACCGCGATGTCCTTATCCGCGCCGACATAAGTGCGGAGGCAAATCCGCGGCGTCCGAAGCGCTAAGAAAAAAACGACCCTACCGCTGCGACAACAGCGCGGTGACAGAAGGGCGTTCTACATGCTTCGTTCTTTGCCTCCAAAGGTAGCCCTCCTCCTCCAGCTGACAGCGGGCACGGGGCAAAGCGGGCTGCCCAGCAGCAGCAGCCCGCGGGAAGGGTCCAGCTCAGCCGCGGGGGGCAGCAGGAAGCGGAGGAGGACGAGGCAGCGGCGGCGGCTGAGGCTCTCCCGGGCCGGCAAAGCGGGCTTGCCGGGCAGAGGCAGGCTGCCCTCTTCTTCCTCAACAACATCTCCTTGGACGGGCGGCCTCTGCCGTCGGTGCCTCCCCCGGAGGAAGAGGCAGGGCGGGCGGCGGCGGCAGCTGAGGCTCTCCTGGGGCCGGCGAAGCAGGTTGCCTGGTGGCGGCGGCCGCCCATCTAAGGAGATGTTGTTGAGGAAGAAGAGGGCGGCCTGCCTCTGCCGGGCAAGCCCGCTTTGCCGGCCCCGGGAGAGCCTCAGCCGCCGCTGCTGCTGCGTCCTCCGCCGCCGCCAGCCTCGGCGGCCCTGCTCGGGCCCCCCGCGGGCTTCCTGCTGCCCTCCATGGCTGTGCTGGACCCTTCCCACAGGCTGCTGCTGCTGGGCAGCCCGCTTTGCCCCGTGCCCGCTGCCGCTGTCAGCTGGAGGAGGAGGGCTACCTTTGGAGGCAAAGAACGAAGCATGTAGAACGCCCTTCTGTCGCCGCGCTGTTGTCCCCGCGGTGATGACGCGCGATGATGACGTCGCGACTTTAGTGACGCGATTTAATCTCCGCTATTTTGCGTAGCGCGGTTTTGTCGTGCCACGGGCTGAGTCAACTTTGAGCCGGTGAGATTAGAACCGCTGAACTGCAGATAACAGTCAGCTGAAGTGGTCTGCAATACTGCACCCTAACCACTGCGCCACCTCGGCTCTTTGCATATGCATATGACTGCTGTTGGATTCAAATCAAACAGGGCAAGTTATGGCCAGGGAAGGAGGAACTCAAGCAGGCTAATCTCACAGTTAAGATAAAGAAGCCCCATGAAGAGGTGGAAATATGTTTATGTTAGCAGGGTAATGTGTACTTTTTATACTATAATTGGAACATTTGAATCTGTTTGAGGAATCCATCTAAATTTTGCAGAAATCTTTTGCATTTCTCCTGGGGGAAAAATTCCCAGATTCAATATCAATTCCATCACAGACAGCTCAAAAATGTTATGCCTAAAAATGACCCAGCATTCTGTGCAACTTAAAAGGTTCTTTTTGTCTCCTTAGAAGGAAACTTCAAACCCAAATCCTGATCTTATTCCTTTAAATGTGAGCAACCAAGGAAGGCCTGCAAATGCAGGTTCTCACAAGTGGTAAACCAATTGGATTTCACATGTTTGCAGTCAAAACTGATGCTTAATTACTCTGTTACCAGAAACTAAGCTGTTGACATCTAGATGTAGGCACATGTAAACCCACTGGGTTTAGTATTCAAATATTTCACTGCAATATCCAAAAGCTTTAATATTTAATCCTAGTCCCAATTTGATAGTACTAATTCAATAGATTATTTTATTTGAAAAGATAAAATAATATTTTATTTGAAAAGATTCATATATCATTTGTATTCAGATTTTCAGCTCCTAACAATGATTGTTCTGAAAACAATTCTCTACCTATCTGGGAGTGAAAACTGCTGAAGTCAATCAAATCTACATTTGAATAAACCTGCAGAATTGCTCTGTCCTTTGTACTCAGTGGCTTCATACTCTTCTCCAGCATTCATTACAAGAAAAGGTGAATATGCTTTGAAAATGTGTACAGCGTATTATAAAGTCATGCATCTTCCTAATGTGGACGCTATTAAAAGTGATATCCAGTAGGACAGGAGATACACTCAGCTGCATTTCAGTAGAAATCTAACAAAACCCTGCCCAGCTTCTGAGACCAGTTTGTATTGTAAAGCTTCTGCCATTTCCTTCTCATTGAATTAAACTGTAGGAAATTAAAACCCATCCCTCTGCTAGAAAACTGAAATATCCTGGGAAATATTGAAAAGCCAGAATATTACATTTCCCTGGATCAGAAATGGAAAAACATGTTTTTAGGCAGGAAACACATTCACTCTTAATAGCCCCCACTTTCCTTAATGGGCCATTAAATGCCCAAGCCAGTCTATTCTACATAATAAAGAGTTCTCCCCTACAGCTCCAGGGTGATGGGATTAAGACATGATAGTATTAGCCCTTTACCCCACTCACCACATGGCATCTGGAAACTCAAACTTCACCCCATGGGAGTCTGACAAGCAATCAGAATATATTTCTTACACAGGAACAGGAAACAGAGAGGTGGGGCTGAACAGAGTATAAAGCCAGGAACTTTAAGCCTTTCTGTCTCTTCCCTTCTTCTTCAACCAACATTGAAGCATGTGATCACCTTTTCTGTTCAGGACTCAAGCCATGTTGGTCCTGTCCATCATTAAACCATCTTTCCAAGCTGCCTCCTTGTCTCCTGTGTCTTTTTTCCCACTTGGAGCTGAACCCAGAAGGACATTTCTTCCAACAAAAGCAATATGCACTTATTGTACGACAGCAACCTTTGTTTTATCGGAAGATTCCTTACCCAGGAATGTGGCTGATGTTTAGTATGATATATTAATTTTTTGGAATTGGATATTCATGTTCCTCAGCTATGGTATGGAATGAACTGTATACTGCAAAGACATCTATCACTAGAAACATGGAACAGTTTGCATTCTATCCTGATAGGATCCATTACTGCTTGGCAAGACATTTTGTTCCCTAGCTTCATTTACTTAGCCCCAGAGAATCCAGATGACATTCCTGCCAAAATGATGCGTTACAATCTTTGCTCTATTAAATTTCTATCATTTTACACAGGCCCAATTAACAGGCAATTCTTTCAAACCTTCAATATAGTTGCAGTTCCAGCTTGTTTGCTGTTCACAGACCAAGATCTCTTGAAACATATATCAGAAAGGGGGTCAGGGATTTATGGTGCTGGGATCACAGATGGATCATGATTTTTTGTTTAATGGCTATGTCATGTCCCTGAACAGTATTATTTTTCCATTGTGTAAAGGGTTAATTGGGCCAGGCATTAGCTACAATTACTGCCCTTAAGTCTTCAAGAATACATTTAGACCGAAAAGAGTTTGATCCCATGAAAAGCTTTATGGGAAGAATCTAGTAGAATCAAAAATGATAAATTCTGTTGGGGGACCAAAAGATGCAAATCCGGAGTTGTCTTATCATGTTGGATCAATTAAACTTCATTGTAGCAATTCTTAAAGTACACTTTGCTTCTCAGAAACCAGCTGGGAAGGTTGCAAAAGGCCATTACATGATCCTAGGACACTGCAACTGTCATAAATACATGCCATTTGCCAAACATCTGAATTTTTATCACATGACCTAAGGAAGGGGTGTCAAACTGGCGGCCTGTGGGCCTGATGCGTCACATGCAGGCCATGCCCACCCCAGCTCCGCAAATGGGAAAAACATGAAATGTCACATGAGTTTGACACCCATGATCTAAGGACTTATCATCACTTTGTTCTATACCATTGTAACTTTGAATAGACGCTAAAAGAATGATTGTTAATTCAATTCAATTCAATTCAATTTATTAGATTTATAGGCCGCCCAATCCCGGAGGACTCCAGGCGGCTTACAAGAACAAAGGAAAAACAAAATAAAATAAAAATAATTTTAAAAATTCCCCAACACGCATACGTTCTGATCAGGGCTGTAACCTACATAATAAGGTCAACAGCCCCAGGCCTGCCAGAACAGCCAGGTTTTAATGGCTTTTCTGAAGGCCATGAGAGTGGGTGAGGTCCGGACCTCTGGAGGTAGCTGATTCCACAGGGTCAGAGCAGCCACAGAGAAGACTCTCCTCCGAGGCCCTGCCAGCCCACACTGTCCGGCTGGCGGCGTCCTAAGGAGGCCCACCCTGTGGGATCTTATCGGCCGTTGGCGGTCTCGCAAATACGCTGGTCCTGAGCCATGTAGGGCTTTAAAGGTAATGACTAACACCTTGAATTGAGTTCAGAGACCAATTGGCAGCCAGTGCAGCTCGCGGAGGATAGGTGTAATATGGGTGTATCTCGGTACACCCAATATCGCTCGCGCGGCTGCATTCTGGACTAGCTGTAGTCTCCGAACGCTTTTCAGGGGTAGCCCCATGTAGAGCGCATTGCAATAATCCAGCCTTGAAGTGACAAGGGCGTGAGTGACTGTTTGAAGTGAACCCTGATCCAAGTAGGGCCGCAATTGATGCACCATGCGAACCTGGGCAAAGGCCCCCCCTGGTCACAGCCGACAAATGGTGTTCTAGTGTTAGCTGTGGATCCAGGAGGACCCCCAAATTGCAGGCCATCTCTGAGGGGTATAAGTTTTCACCCCCCAGGATCATGGGGGGACTGTCTGAACTGTCCTTCGGGGGCAACATCCACAGCCACTCAGTCTTGTCAGGATTGAGCACGAGTTTGTTTACCCCCTCCAGATCCTGACAGCTTCCAGGCATCGGCACATCACGTCCGCTGCTACACTGAGCTGCACAGGGCAGATAGATACAATTGCGTATCATCTGCATATTGATGGTACTTTATCCCGTGCTGTTGTATGATCTCACCCAGCAGTTTCATGTAGATGTTGAATAGGAGGGGGGACAGGACCAAACCCTACAGCACCCCACAATTGAGGGGCCTAGGGGTCGACCTTTGTCCCCCGACCAACACCGACTGCGACCTACCGGAGAGGTAGGAGGAGAACCACCGTAGAACGGTGCCTCCCACTCCCACCTCCTCCAGACATTGCAGAAGGATACCATGGTCGATGGTATCGAAAGCCGCTGAGAGGTCAAGAAGCACCAGGATAGAGGAATGCCCTCTATCCCTAGCCCGCCAGAGATCATCGGTCAGTGCGACCAAAGCGATTTCTGTGCTATACCCAGGCCTGAAACCAGACTGAAAGGAAGGACTACCTGTATATTCCCTGCATTTGAAAGTTACCAAGAGCACAAAGATCCTGGATGCTTTGTGCATGTAGAATGGCTAAAAAAAATCATATAATATTGAAAGGATGTATCTGCATTCTGCTTGCAACAATTTATTTTTACCATATGTCCATTGTCAGTCTCTGAAATTGGATTGGTTTTTTTTGATACAAGGAAAAGAGCAATTGTTTTTTCTATTTTCTATGTGTAAAATATTTGCATTGGTATGTGGTCTATTTAAATCATTCTTTATTTTTATTTTTGCTATTTCTTTGTATTTTAATAAAGAAATACATTCTAAAATTTGGAATTTGCAATTTTGTTTCCTTTTTCTTGCAAGTATAATAGCAAAATATATACTCATTTTCTAAAATTAAATAATAATGCTGTATTCCTTAAGCACATTTTTATGATGAACATCGCTTTTAAATAGCTTAAATATCCTTAAAATTCAATTTGCTACTGATATGGAAGTACACAATTTAGATAATAAATGTAACCAAGAAGCAATCGTAATATGTACAAAAGACAAATTATTATTAGGATGGCTATGGCAGTCTTTATATTGTAATATAAAAAGTGTATGAAGTTGTGAAAGTAGTTATCAATGTATTCAATTAGTTACTCTAATTATATATATGTGTGAGTGAGTAAGTAAGGAAGAGACAGATGTAATCTTTTGAAACATGAATTTGAAACATTACTTCAACATCCCTAATCCATTTTTAAAAGATGGTATTACAAGAAAACAAAACTCTAATTCCCTAGCCCTCTAGCTAGATATAAACATTGTTTCAGACACAAAGTCATTATCACTACTTTTTAAAGTGAGGTTGAGGGGAGGAAAATCCAAATCAGGCTCTTAACAAGCAAGATTCAATATTCTGAAGTTTAAATATTTCATAGTTGGCTTTATGGTTTTGGTAACACTTGTATCCATTAACACTGATAGCATTGGCTGGGGGATTCTGGGTGTTGAAATCTATACTTCTTAAAGTGACTAAGGTTGGGAAACACTGCTGTAAAGGATCACCAGATGGGCGAGCAGCTTTTGGGATAATTTTACACAACACTGAATCACAAGCTAATCACTTGTTTTAGCCTAATGTGTTGTGGATATGTAACCCAGGAGATTAATGCATTGTGTTATGTGAATCCAGACCTTGGTGGTCTTACTTGAGGATGACATGGTTAAAAGAGTTCAGATTTTTTTGGGTGTGTGTGTGTGTAGTTAATGTCAGTTTTTTTTGGCACAGATCTCATGCCATTAAAAATAACTGCAATTGTCAACATTCTTCTTGGTAATGAATTCCACTTTCTGGTGCCCCCAAGCCAGGAAATGAGTTCACCAGCCGAATCTTTGCAGGTGGGATCCATTAAATTTACTCCTGGAAGTGAGGGGGAGAAAATAGCATTTCTTCCCTTAAGGAACCTACCCAATCGTTTATATCAAACATCTACGATCAAATGAGGAGTTTACTTAGTTAATTAAAGAAGAAAAATTAAAAGCAAATTCAAAAGTGTATTATAGATGACAAGTGCCAGGCGAAGTGTTATAATTCTGCAAAACAATGTAAATTGCAATGCACACTTACACAGAAAGAAATGATCTGGTAAGCACGTTGATGTGCAGGTGAAAAAGCAGAGTTATCTGGCAAGTCCTTATATTATCGAGTAATTCGATAATATAAGGCTCTCGGGGAGGGCTCCAGCGTTCCCCGATTCCCATATACGTTTACTCAAAAGCGTAAAAAAAAAACGCCCGCCGCTTTCTATTTCCCAGTTAAGTGCGGGCAGGATGGCGGCTGCCGGGCACAACGACGCCCTCTTGTGGGCGCCTCGGTAGCAGCAGCTTGAGTGAAACCGGACCCAAAGCGATTTGATTAGCGCCCAGCTGAACCCAATGGGACTGGGCCGGTCGATAAAAGCTTCTCCAAAGCGGCGTTGAGAGATCGCCGTTTGTGGATCATTTATTCTTTTAACTTCACCCCTGCTCGGCTTGTCCTAGGCAGCGCTGGTTCGCTGTGCTTTTTCTCCCCAGTTATGGAGCTTTTTATGCTCCACGGTATTCTCCTGGTTTTGACTGCATTGAGTGGCTGGGGTCGCTTGTCGCCCAGCGGAGGTGAGGAGGGTCTTTTTGTGTGTGTGTTCCCCTGCTTTGGGGGATAAAGTATCCTGGGATGGAGTGACTTATTTTGGAGTCTGCTTATCATAGCTTACTTAAACAACCATACAAAGAGACAATGGTCTCCTCCCCCCAGGAGTTTTATTGATGACACAGTAAAAAGATAGGTTTGCTTGTTTTAATTTTATTTAAACCGGCAGAAAATTGATAGTTTTGCAATTTTTTTTTCTTCCAGCCCAAATGTGGGAAATCTACTTGTGGTCTTTAAGATTCAGTTGCTATTCATGTACCTGGACTGTAGTGACCATGTTAGGCTCAGGATTATCATGATTTAGGAACCATTCAACTTACATGGACATGTCTATGTAGCTTCCTTGCAAACTGCATATTTGCTATTGGCTTTTCAGTGTTTTGTGGTCTTTTTACTTTATGAATATCATTCAGTGGTAAAGTAGGTTGGGTGGGTGAGTTCTTGTCTGTTTTTAGGGCTCCCTTCTGGAAATTTTGGAGGACTCTGGCTGGGAGAGCCTTGTGTGTTGGGCTCATGGGTAAGGGACTTTGGAAGTATATTTCAGCCCTAATTTTAGCTATAAAAAAGGGGCCACATTCTAAATGGTTTAAACCAGATACATGTCCAACCTTGGCAACTTTTAAGGCTTGTGGAGTTCAATTCCCAGAAATCACCAGCTGGCATGGCTGCCTGGGGAATTCTAGGAGTTGAAGTCCACAAGTCTTAAATTTGCCAAGGTTGGACATTTCTGATTTACACTGCAGCAATTTTTTTTTTGATGGGGTTTGCTGTTTAGATCTTTTTGAATGCCTCCTGCATTGATAGTTTTCAAAAAACATGGCTGCAGGAATCCTGATTCAAAGAACAAACTCTGATTTGGAGTGTGATGTACATCTGCATTAACTCCTGTTAAGGTCACCTTAAATTAGAAGCCTCGTGGAAGCAGCTGTGCCTCCAGGACAAACAGAGTTGCTTTAAGAAAGGCCAGGTGTGTCCAAATACATTTCAAAAAGCATTCTGCCCAAACAACAGCATAGAAATATTTGGAATTGGACTTCCCCAAGTTATAGTGTCTCTTCATCCAGGCCTTTGGGGATAGTTACTTATATAATTCTGAGTCAGAATAGCTACTATTAATTTTACTAATTAATAAAATGGACTGCTACCGTGGAAATAGTGATTCTCTGGATTTCATTGACCATTGGGCCACATTTCAATACGGATTTCATGGCTGAATGTTGTGTGGTCTAGGCTGACTGTTTTTGATCCCATGCTTTTGTTCTTCCAGATGGAAGACCTTGTAATGCCACCTTGCAAGCTGTTTGTGGAGATAAGTGTATTCCTTTCTCATGGCTATGTAACGGAGAACAAGATTGCCCTGATGGTTCAGATGAACTTTGTGGTAAGTTCTTCAAGGGCATTTCATGCAGTTGAGGGCCAAGAAACAAACATTTGGGCCCTGATTTGAAAAGTACCAGATTTGGAGGAGGGGGTGGGAAAAGCTTTTTAATCTGGTGAGAATGCTGGGATTTTTGATAGGTTATTAATTCTGATAAAATAGTTGTGGGAGCTTTGCAAAAAGGAGTGATAGTAGCTAATTTATATACTTTTACCACATTTTTGAAGCTGGGGAAAGGAACAAGTCCACATACATCAAGCAAAATATGGGGCTGCAGCAGCTCACTTCTGAAATAGAGCACAAAGAGGAGAGGGGAGATTGGTGGTCTGCTTTGTAGCATGCCTAGGTTTTTTGTTTTTGCTTTTGCTGGGGCAAATAAACCAGGAAGCCCCAAATAAAGTTTGCACAAGCACAAAACTGCCTAGTCCTGGCTTGGTAATACTTACAATTATTTACTTTCTCAAGTAAGAACAGTACTAGAGGTAAGGTGAGTGTTCTGTATATTGCTTAGTATTATTTCAACGTATACAGGTTGAAAAGGTGAGGAATAGACACTGCAGGCATTTTTAATTGTCTTAGTTGAATAACATGGTTTTGTTTTTTTTTCATCCTGGGTCCGTGTCTGCTGCTTCTTGCTAGTCCATGTCTAAATTTGCTCATTTTAGTTAGCTGGTCTTTTGGTTTACGGTGCACACATGTGCTCCGGGCAGCTGGTCTTTGCATGTGCCGGAGCGCCGGAAACCCGAAGACCAGGTGGCCAGTGTGCATATTTGCACCGGCCAGCTGGTCTTTGGGTTTCCTGCACTCTGGCACATGCAAAGATCAGCTGGGTGGCACGCATGCACACGCCAGGAACTAGAAGAGCAGCTGATGATGGCATGCATGCCCACAGATGGCACATGTGCCATATATTCACCATCATGGGTCTATATAATGCCACAGCCTAGGTGTTTAGGACATTCTATTTAACACCAGATAAATAGGGACCAACCTACCTAGGAAATGAATTATTGTACATATGTGGGGAACCTGAACCAGATATAATTGAAAGGAAAGATACTCATTCCAGTAAGCCCTGCCTTGTTCAAATAAACTAATGTTTCAAAGAAATTCTGGATGCAATTAATACAATCTGTTGCTCTTGAGATATTTTCATTTGCCATCAGCTATAAGTATGGTGCTGATTGACTACCTCTTTTCTTATCTAGGAATTTCAAACTGTAAAGCAATGCAATAATCTCCATAGACCTTTGCCCTTTTATCTGATAGGACAGATCAAAGTAAGACAAGCAATGTTAATTGCTTAACCTAATGTCCTCCACATGTTCTGGACTATAAATTCAACATACCAGACCAGACCAGCATGACTACGGTAATAAGGAGTAGTTTGGGATAGTTATATGAACCATTTGGAATACCTTAATTCGACCTTTTGCTGTGTCATTGTCAAAAAGCTGAAGTTGAGTTTACAAAGCAAGGTGTTGAATAGTTTCCTAATGTTAGTAGTCTTTGCTATGATTTTTGCCATGTTCTGTAGTGAATGCAAACCCCCCCCCCCCCGGCCAAAAAAAATTAATTTTGATAAGACTTAGCAATGAAGAGTGAATAATGAAGACATGTGGATGTCTGGCTAAAGTTGATATTATTAGTCAATCCCTAAAATACAGTAATGAGCTTTTAACTAAGTTACAGTAATTCATGTTTGCAAAATGACAAGAAAAAATAAAATCATGGACTCAGTAGTATTCATAAAGCATCAATAACTGATTGAACATAATCAGGTTGGATAGTGTAAGCTTATGATGGAATAATCAGGGTGGCTTTGATTTGCATTGAATGGGAACGCTCGTTTCCTAGACAGCATTGCTGCAAGCTTCACTTTCTGGAGTTGAGAACTATGGTCCATCTCATCCAGGATAACCAGATTAGATAGGCTGGCCTTTCCAGCTTCCCTGCAGCAGGAGCACTTTAGAAGAGTAATCAGCTAGGAACAGAATGCCAACCCGTGGTATAACTGCATGTGTGTTGTAACTTGCCTTTATAGAAGGACTGATTGTTTTGAATCTCAATATACAATGGCATTAACTTCCCATGGAACAGAGGATATAACGTTGGTCACTGGCATCTTCGGAAGCAGTTTAGTGCAGGGGTCTCCAACCTTGGCAACTTTTAAGACTTGTGGACTTCAATTCCCAAAGCTGGCTGAGGAATTCTGGGAGTTGAAGTTCACAAGTCTTAAAGTTGCCAAGGTTGGAGACTCCTGGCTTAGTGGATTGCATTAGTGATGAGAGCTGTTTCCCCCTTAAACTGTAGAGTCTTCTTTAACCGTGAGCTCTTGACTGAGGCATACCTATTGTGATAACTACTTCATAAACCAATTTGTTTAACATTTTCATCCCGTGCAGCTCTCTTATAGATTAGCACTGTGCTTTATAGAAGAACTCAAATGAAGGAAAGAACATCTCCAAGACTTAGGAATTCTGAATAGGTCTGTCCCAATCCACCAGAGGATATCCTATTGGGGACAAAACCTTTAAAAAGCAGCTTTGGGACAACCATGACCTGGATGACTAAGAAATCTCTACAGACCTATTGGGGACAGTTTCTGTAGAGCAGTTCTTAGAGGTGAATCTAAGGGAAAACATTTTGTTCCTTCTTCTCTATAGAGGTAGAATGTGGTGGTGATCCAAATGCCTGGCAATGTGAAGACGGATCGTGTATTGCTGCTAAGTGGCGTTGTGACGGTACCAGCGATTGTCTGGATGGCTCCGATGAAGAAAATTGTGGTATGCATTACATTTAAAGCCCCAAACAGGCTGTTTTCATGACACTGCTATTGAAAAAGAAGCTGACAGATAGGGTATAATTTGGAAAAAGATAGGCAACTGTATCATAAACTATAAAGTATGTGTAGAGAGAAAAATACAATTTGGAGAATTAAGTGTGTTTTATCAGGGCAACCTGATCTACCCAAATATGGGACACAGCACACTGCTTTCGCTTTTGCCTTTCAGCCCCAATCCCAGAAACCTTCACAGAAAGTTCCTTTGGCAACAAATTATTTTTGTGTTAAATGTTTGTCAGTGAATATAAATTTAACACAATTTACAATACAGTACAATAGCAGAGTTGGAAGGGACCTTGGAGGTCTTCTAGTCCAACCCCCTGCCTAGGCAGGCAACCCTACACCATTTCAGACAAATGGCTATCCAACATCTTCTTAAAGACTTCCAGTGTTGGGGCATTCACAACGTCTGGAGGCAAGCTGTTCCACTGGATTAATTGTTCTAACCGTCAAGAAATTTCTCCTCAGTTCTAAGTTGCTTCTCTCCTTGATTAGCTTCCACCCATTGCTTCTTGTTCTACCCTCAGGTGCTTTGGAGAATAGTTTGACTCCCTCTTCTTGGTGGCAACCCCTGAGATATTGGAACACTGCTATCATGTGTCCCCTAATTCTTCTTTTCATTAAACTAGACATACCCAGTTCCTGCAACCGTTCTTCATATGTTTTAGTCTCCAGTCCCCTTTGTTGCTCTTCTCTGCACTCTTTTTAGAGTCTCCACATCTTTTCTACACCATGGCGACCAAAACTGAATGCAGTATTCCAAGTGTGGTCTTGCCAAGGCATTATAAAGTGGTATTAACACTTCACGTGATCTTGATCTATCCCTCTTGTTTATGTAGCCTAGAACTCTGTTGGCTTTTTTGGCAGCTGCTGCACACTGCTGGCTCATATTTAAATGGTTGTCCACTAGGATTCCAAAATCCCTCTCACAGTTACTACTATTGAACAAGGTACCGCCTATATTGTACCTGTGTATTTTGTTTTTCTTGCCGAAATGTAGAACCTTACTCTTTTCACCATTGAATTTCATTTTATTAGATAGTGCCCAATGTTGAAGTTTGTCAAGATCCTTCTGTATCTTAAGCCTGTCTTCTGGAGTGTTGGCTATTCCTGCCAGCTTAGTGTCATCTGTAAATTTGATGAGTTCCCCATTTATTCCCTCATCCAAATCATTGATGAAGAAGTTGAAGAGTGCTGGGCCTAAAACACAGCCTTGGGGTACTCCACCGCATACTTTCCTCCATGTAGATGCAGTTCCATTGCATGCAATTGGAGAATTTTGTTTATAAAAAGGACTCTGCAGACCAGTGGTGGGATTCAGGCAGCTTGTATCTATTTGGGAGAACCACTTGTTAACTTCCTCAGCAGTTCGGAACGGTTGTTGGAAGAAATTTCCTTTTGTTTTTTCCCCACTTTTCAGGACTAATCCTGTAAGGAAGGCAGGAAGGAAACATTGTAGTGTTGTTTCTAGCCTAATCTTTGTTGCCCTGCTTACAGAAACTGCCTCTCCGGTTAACCCTTATTACATTGCAACAGCTAAGGCGAAGTGCCCATCAACGTCAGTAATGTTGAGTTGGGCACGCCCAGTCAGTCACGTGACCGCTGAGCCACGCCTAGCCAGCTGGTCATTAGGGCAGAGAACCGGTTGTTAAATTATTTGAATCCCACCACTGCTGCAGACAGACTCTTGTGTGAAAGAAAAGATCATCTTTATCTTGGAAACTGCTTTGTACTAGATGAGGTAGCATAGAACCTGCATGGTATACCCTCTGTTACTGTAAAGACAGAGCAGAGCGACAGTTTACGTAGAAAAATAGTAGGAAATAACAGGGTTGGCAGACCTGAAATCATGGTCTGCCCCATGATATTGTATAGAGGCAAGAAAAGTAAGACTTCCCATGTCAAGGAAAAATATTCAAAATGCAGAGTCCCAACAGTGGTCACCATGTCTATGGTGCTTTAATGTATTCAGTATTAAAAGTTTGCAATATTGGAATCCCCTTAGTACAAACTGGGAAAATAATTTTCTCAATCAGTGGGCACTTTTTCATCAAAAAACGTGTTCAGGAAGGACGGAAGAAGAGGGAAGGAGGATATAGGATGATGACACCGTGATGTCATAAAAAAGAAGTGCAGTTGTTTCTTGGAGGTAATTAGGGTGGTAATAATCTAAGCAATAACGTAAGGGGTTTTAAAAATTCATTTCTCCCCCTTTGAAAATTGTCCATTTCTGTTTTGAATCTTGGCTACTACATCTTTTTGTTATTAATCTTGAGTTTAACTTAAACGTATGTTGGGGAGATTGTTTTAGAGGGACTTCTCTTTTCTAGGAACTAAAGTAGGCTGCTGAGTTACCTTCATGCTTCTCTGGGCTACTTCTCCCCTGATAACTAGTATTTAGAACCAGTGGTGAAATCTAAAAAAAAATCCTGCCGGTTTGGTGGGAGGTCATGTGACTGGTTGGGGCATGGCTGTATAGTCATGTGACTGAGGGGGTGTCAAAAGACAGAAACTCACTTTAACAATGTTCTGCTGGACTAGATGACCTCTAGGTCCCTTCCAGCTCTGGATTGCTGTGCTCTTTCAAGGTATCCACTGAAGCTGCGTCTAGTGCCAGGTTTGTGGTCCTTCCTCCCTCCTTCCCTCCCTCCCTCCCTCCCTCCCACCCACCTTCTTTCTTTCTTTCTTTCTTTCTTTCCTTCTTTCTTTCGCAGAACCCCTCCAATCCCCGTTTTTGGCCCCGTTTTTTTTTTTACTTTGTTAAGCATTTTTTTTACTACCACATTTCACCTCTGTTTAGAACCTGGGATCAAGAGTCCAGCATTGTGACCTTTGTGAAGAAAATAAAAGTAGTTTGTCTTTTCTGTGCAGCTTTTCTGGTTGCTACTGTTCTGTTCAAGAAGGTGAGGGTAAATGGTCTTTTAAGGGACATGAGTTGCAACCCGAATTTTGCCCTGAAGCTGTATTGTTAGCTATAGGTGATAATACAGGCCTCTTTAGCTTGGTATCCTTTAGGTATGTTGGCTATGCTGGTTAGGAGTTATGAAAACTGAGACCCAACATTTCTCAAAGAAAAAAAATGTGTGAAAAATGTTTTAAGATGTTTTAAGAAAATCCCTTAGCAAGGAAAATAGACTTGTCTCTAAAGATCACTTCAGTAGTCTTGTACATGAACATACAGTAGAAGACCTCTTGGTTTTTTTGTTTTGTTTTTTGAAATTTGGAACAATTTCATATAATAATACGTAGCAAAGTCATCTAGCCCAATCTTTTCAAGGATTATTTTAGAGGCAAAGATTTTTTGTTCAACATCCTACTAGCAGTCCTTAATTAAAGATGCTAGGAACTAACTATAGGGTCCTGTGTATACAAAATACAAAGCTTGGGTTTTCCATGCCATTCTGAAACTCTTTCTGCTCTCCTGGGCAGGCAAAAAACTTCCCCCACCTCTTTTGAAAAAGGTGTAGACCTCTCTAATGTAGCCATTACAAACTTTGCTTCATAGTAGACAGAAATCAGGGCAGTCCAGTTTATGCCAGTAATATAATGAATGAGGGGGGAAATTGTTTTTTCTGATATTATTTTAATCTAGTATGTGCAGAGAGAAAAATTCCATGCCAGAGCTACAATCAATGCATTGATCCTTGGGATGTATGTGATGATCATGTAGACTGCATAGATGGCTCGGATGAAACCAACTGCTCACCCAGTAGCTGCTTAGCTGGACAGTGGCAGTGTAAGAACAAAGTCTGTATTATGGAAGACTGGAAGTGCAATGGCGTTGACAATTGTGGAGATCACTCGGACGAAGAGTTCTGTGGTAAGCAACTTGATCGACCCATGAATGTAACAAATCCAGCTAACTCATCGTAGCAAAGAATGAATATCCAATATGATTCTTATAGAGCAGAGGTGGGGAATGATGGCCCCTTTATAATCCTTCCTCATGGTGGGACAAGCCATTATGGATGTGTTCTACTGCTTTTTGTTTTAATCGTATATTTTTTATTTGACTGCGTAGTGGATGGGCTCAGGTACAGTGGCAATAGGTAAACCATTGAAGGACATGAAAAACCAGGTTAGGGACATGTTTCTCCTGGATAAACTTTCTAGAGTCCACACTAACTTGATTGCACTTAGTCAAGTCACAAGTACTATCTATAGTTTGTTTACAACTTTCATTTATTTGATACTGTCTGTAGAATACCGTTAGCCCCATAGCCAAATGTCTCAAGTATTTTATTAATCAAGGAGTTTATCAAATATAAAATCATCAGAGCCCAGTAATATAAACCAATGGGCTCTGAGGATTTTTTACTTGATAAATTGATCAAAAACTGACCATGTTTTTGATTGGTTAATAAAAAATATGGTCAGTTTTTTAAATTATCTGAAAATATTGCAGGCAGTTTCCTTATGTACACATTTCAGTATCGCTTCGAGAAATTCGAAATATACAACTATGATGTCTTCCATAAAGCAAACTGGGTGGCTGATTTGGATTTATGATTTGCAGGAAAATAACTTTTTTTTTTAATGTGGCATTTCTTTTTTGAAAAATAATAGGCCGAAGACAATACTTGCTGTGAAAAAGCAGCTGAATAGTAACAATGTTTTATTCTCCAGAATTAGGTTTTAACTGTGCATCTTAAATATCAGTAACTTGTACCTTGTTTAGCTATTACATGTTTAATTGAATAGCAATGCTAATAAAATGGTTTTCATAATTGCATCATGTTCTTAAGCATATCAACACCTGGACTTGGTATCAACAATCTATTTGACTCAGAAACCCAAACTAAGTATCTTAGTGCCCCCAAAGTTGAAATATGTAAGTTATGAAATCAGCTTCTGAACTAATCTTATATGAAACTCTTCAGATGGTTGGATAATAAAATCTGCTTCAAGAGTTTTACTTTCTTGAGAAGGTAACTGAGGCAAGTCTTTACAGTTGGGTTGTACAGTTGAGTAACATATACATGGCTGTGCTAAGGAATTAGAAACACAGTTGTATCACTTGTTACTTGGAAGCTAATGGAAGTTTTGGGCCATTTTCCTACTAGTGACAGCACATTTTTATTGCATTGCCAGCTTAACTATCATTGAAGTGGCATGAAAACCATTCTCATTACTGTTACTTTTGTGCCATGATGATTGGATGACTCCAAAAGATGTTACAAATCATTAGTGAATATCAATGGGAACCAGCTAATGTGCGGCTTGTAAGAGTTACATTCATTCCAAGCACATGGGGACAGTACCAGGTTCAAGTAGAGTTGTTTTGTACTTGTCCACAGTCACAAAGCTGGAAGGGAAATCTGTCTGTTTGTCTAGTCCCATCCTCTATTCAATACAGGAATTCAGGTATATCTGAAAGGGGAACATCCAGCTTCTGACTGAACATTCATAGTAGAAGAAAGTCTGCTCCCCCTCCACAGATAATAGGTCCATTTGTTCAGAATATACTATTTTTCCTACTGTTCATCTGGAATGTGCTTATGTCTAGAACATACTGTGTGAATCTCGTTTTGGGAAAACAGGTTATAGCTTTGAAGAAAATGATATATGAATTTATGTTGGTGACAGATTGACTTGCAATCAGTGTGAACCATATATAAATGTTTTTTTTTTAAATTTCTGGTATACAGCTCACTGCCCAGAAACAATGTTCCATTGTGATCAAGGGAAATGCATTTTGGAATCTCTAATGTGCAACGGAGGGGCCGATTGCTTGGATGGCACTGATGAACCCTGGTCTTGTGGTAATAAACCCTAACAGCATGATCTGTTAATATTATTTTTTCCTAATCAAGACTTGAACGAGGGAGTAATTCTTGCTTCTATTTTTTTTTTCAGGCAAAAAATGCTCTCTGAATAATGGTGGCTGCATGGAGAAATGTACAGAGACATTTTGGGGTGTCAATTGTTCATGTGCTGCTGGCTGGGAACTTCTTGCTGATGGTAAAAACTGTTCAGGTATGAATGCAAAGGGACAATTCCTGAGCTAGATTGATATATATTCTCAATTGTAAGTTGTAACAAATATTACAAGTAGGAACTGACTACTTATGCCTCAAATTCAGCAGTTGAGGGAGCTGAACTTTTAAAGTGGAAATGGGAACTTACCACAAAATAGAAACTATATTTTCTAATGTATTAGGCAATTAAACAATGGCAATAACAATAACATAGCTGTAAGAGACTTTGAAAGTCTTCTAGTCTGAACCCTTGCACAAGCAAGAGACTCTATACAACTGGCTGCCCAATCTCTTAAAAACCTCCAGTGGTGGTTCTGAAGGCAACTCGTTTCTTCCACTGGTTAATTGTTTTCACTGTCAGGAAATTTTTCCTTAGTTCTAGGTTGTTTCTCTTCTTTGTTAGTTTCCATCCCTTGCTTCTTGTCTGGCCTTCTGATGCTTTGGAAAATAGGTTGACCCATTCCTCTTTGTGGCAGTCCCTCAAACATTGAAACATTGTCATCATGTCACCCCTAGTCCTTCTTTTCTCTAGACTAGACATACCCAGTTCCTGCAACCGTTCTTCATGTTTTAGCCACCAGCCCCCTAATCATATTTGTAGCTCTTTTCTGTATTCTTTCCAGAGTCTCAACATCATTTTTATAATTTGATGACCAAAACAATGCAGCCTTACTAAGGTTTTATAAAGCAGTACAGATATGTCACATGGACTTGATTCTATCCCTCTATTAATGCAACCTATGATTGCATTGGCTTTTTTGCTGCTATTGCTGGCTCATAAGTGGCTGTCCACTAGAACTCCAAGATCCCTCTCACAATTGCTGCTATTGAGCCAGCTTCCACTAACTTTATACCTGTACATTTGGTTTTTCTTGCCTAAGTATAAAACCTTAACTTTACCCTGAATTTATAGGGCCCAGTGTTCAAGTCCATCAAGATCCTTTTGGATCTTTAGCCTATTCCTGTCAGTTTGGTGTCGTTTGAAAATTTGATGAGATCCCCTGCTATTCCCTCATCTAAATCATTTATGAAGATATCGAAGAGTACTGAGCCTAAAACATAAACTTGGGTACCCCACTGCTTATTTCCTTCCATGTAGATGTAGTTCCATTAAGGACTGCACAATGAGTGCGGATTGTTAAGCAGTTACGAATCCATCTGGTGATGATGCTGTCTATTCCACATTTTTTTGTTTACCAAGACATGGGTTGTGGTCTACTTGGACAAATGCCTTATTGCAATCCAAGTATACTATGTCCACAGCATTTTGCTGGTCCACTAATTTTGTCACTTTGTCAAATAATGAAATAACATTTGTTTGGCATGATCTGTTTTTGATAAACCCATGTTGGCTTCTGGTTATAACTTTGCTTGCTTCTAGGTGTTTGCAGTTCTATTGCTTGATTATTTTTTTCCAGGATCTTCCCAAGTTTATTGTGTACACCTAATGTTTTCTATAAATGATGAAACTTTTGATGCAACTGCCTTTACCATTTATAGCAATTTTTAACAGCCTGTTTTTTTCTTTGCAGATATTGATGAATGTGAAATAGCATACAGTCCTTGTAATCAATTATGCAAGAACACATTAGGTTCCTTTACCTGTGACTGTGTTGACGGATATGAACTCTTCAATGGAACCATGTGCAAAGTTATAGGTAAGATTTCAGTGTACAGTACAATTAGCCTGCAATGAGTCTAAGAGGCTGGAAAAAAATGAGATCTCTTAGTTTCACTGGAGTCACAATTTACAAGTAATTTGAGACACAGTTAAATGCTATATATTGTTAGCTGGTTAAGAATTCTAAGAGGTGCAATGCTGGCTCAGATCAAGAGGGCTTCAAATTGGGATGGGTGAGTTTGACTATGTCTTAAAGCAAAGGTAACTAAACTTCGTGTTCTTTTCCAGATGCGACTACCAAAATGCTACTAGCTGCCCCTCAAGGTCTTGCTCTCCTGGATTTAAAGACACATCACCAGGAGATTCTAGTATCTACAAAAACAAAGGCTGTCTCTGTTGCTTACGACCTCTTAAGGAAAAGCTATTATTGGGTTGAAGATAAAAAACTTCATGTTTATGTGTCTGGAAAAAGTGAGATGATTCTTTATCCAGGTAAAATGATTTATTGCGGATAAATCCAGAATCAAAAACTAACCCTTCTATTTTTGCCTCTATACTTCAGCAAAAGCAATGTTCAGCTTTAGTTCTAGATGAATCCTAATTTTCTTTGGGATGAACTTTAAATCAGTTTACAGTCAACTGTGCCTCAGTTTGTCTTTTCATATAGAATTGTGTGGCATTCCTTTAGAACCGAACACAATTCCTAGAGAATTGTGCCTATCAGAATATGTGGGAGTAAAAATTAAGGCTCCCCACCCCTTCTGAGGAGGTTGAGATTTAACAGGCAAAATGTGTGTCTTAAAACTTGCCATGGCATAAATCCACTACAATAAGCCCCCAAATCTTCCTCTCCGCCTAATACTGAGCAAATTTCCCACCTTTTTATAGTTTGAGAAGAAGACCAATGTGTAATGTAAGTCATGGGTTGGTCAAGGCACTGATATTTCCAGTTAACTCTTCAAAGCCCAAACACTGTAGAAAAAAATCTGATGTTAAAAAGTGCAACATTTTCTATATTTTCTACATAATAGAAGATGACCATTGATGAAGACATAATTACATAATTATACTGATGTATAAATGGAATATATCCTATTATCGTAAAGTTGAATTTACAGGAAGGTGAAATAGCAAGCAAAATATTACACAGAGACTTCTTAAGCCTCAGAAAGAAGCAATGTAAAGAACCCCCTTACAAAAGATTATTTATGTAGGGTGTTTATAGAACCCTACAAGTTACAGATGGACTATAACAAAAACTCATTGAGCCCCTTCCCATATTTTATCTTCTTGAATTTTGCCTATAGATGTCAGTGGTATCAACAGCATCTCTGTAGACTGGTTCACAGGGCAGTTATACTGGGCCAGCAATTTTCCTCGTGCTATCTTTGCTGGTTTGAATGATGGTAGGGGCTATGTAAAGATCCTGGAGAAAAATCTGGTGCCGGAGCAGCTGATTACATTTCCAGAGAAAAGGTATGAGTTTCAGAATAGACACTACTGAATTTACAGTATTGTCATAGTGATATAATTTCATACATATTTGAAGCCTGCCCATATAATATCTCCAAGACACAAACTATTTATTTTAAATGCCCAAAGTTTCAAGAGATTACCAAATTTAGTAAGATTTCACTGTTCTCTCCAGAAATCCCATAAGCCTTTAGGGCAGGAATCCCACATATTTACATACAGTTAGTCTTCAACTTAAAACAGTTTGTTTAGTGACCATCCAAAGATACAACAGCACTAAAACAGTGACATGTCTATTTTTCACACTTATGACCATTGAGGCATTCCCATGGTCATGTGATCAAAATTTGGAAAATTGGCAATTGACTCATGCTTCTGATATTTGCAGTGTATATGATGGTTGCAGTGTCCCGTGATCATCTTTTGTGACCTTGTGACAAGCAAAGTCAAAGGGGAAACCGAATTCATTTAAGAACCATGTTATTAACAACTGCAGTGATTCACTTAGCAACTGTGGCAAGAAAGAGAGCCGAGGTGGCCCAGTGGGTGGAGTGCAGGCCACTTCAGCTGACTGCTATCAGCAGTTCAGCGGTTCAAATCACACCGGCTCAAGGTTGACTCAGCCTTCCATCCTTCCGAGGTGGGTAAAATGAGGACCCGGATTGTTGTTGGGGGCAATATGCTAACTCTGTAAACCGCTTAGAGAGGGCTGAAAGCCCTATGAAGCAGTATATAAGTCTAACTGCTATTGCTATTGCTAAAAGTCGTACAACGGGGCAAAATTCACTTAACTAATGTCTCACTTTGCAACAGGAATTTTGGCCTCAGTTGTGGTTGTAAGTTGAAGATTGCCTGTAGCATAATCTCAGAAATTTTTAAACTTAGAAATTTGATAAATATTTGACTCAATTCTTATAATTTTTGGTCCCCGTGATACTATACAACATTATCCAATATTGTTCAGCTCCTGAGAAGATCCTGATCTAAGAGTGTGTAAGTCCTTCATGTGTGGTAGCAAACTGGATGAGTGACTAAATAGTCGTATTTCCAGACCACTGCTCTTGAAGCATTTTGCTCTGGTTTTCTGTCTTATCACAGATACATGTACTGGGTGAATTGTGGTGAAAAGGACAGGACTGTAATAGAAGCTGCAGGGATGGATGGATCAGACAGACATGTGCTTGTGGTAGTATTTGCCGAAGAGCCCGTGGGATTGACTCTTGATTACATCACTAGTAGACTCTATTGGATCAGTATGTATAAAAAGGTGTGTAATTCAGCCCATCCCAAATGCAAAGCTACCTATGGTTTGCATCTCCACATCTCCCTCTCTCCCTCCCTCCCTTCCCCCCTCTCGTGATTTATTAAAACAAATCCTAATAATGTGTTTATGTTCTTTAATTAAATATAATATTGTTACATTTAATACTGTATATCAATTTTTCATGTTTCTGCTCAGGGAAACAATTACATTTTTTAACTTGTTGCAGTCCATCTATTTCATTAGGGAGCCAAACAAAGGAGTCCTAGAATGACAATCTGTACAGAGAGTTTTATATACGACTTATCCTAAGTGTTCAAAGGGCTATAGATTTGAAATGATCCTTATTATTTTTGCTATATTTCCACTGATACTAAAAAAAATTAAAACCTTAAAAGTACTTTTATTTAGTTTTTTAGATAACGTTGGAAAACAGGGAATTTTTTAAAAAAATCCCTGGCGCATAAGGCTAAGCAATCTGGCCGAACAATTCTTTTAAATGTCTGTTCAGAACCAAAAATATTTTCCTGAATTGATCGAATCCTCTGCAGAATTGTTCTCAAATGAGGATATGAAAGGGTTATGGTTGAATTGCTAGCATTAATCCATATAAAGGTAAAGGTAAAGATTCCCCTTGCACATATGTGCTAGTCGTTTCCGACTCTAGGGGGCGGTGCCCATCTCCGTTTCAAAGCCAAAGAGTCAGTGCTGTCTGAAGATATCTCCATGGTCATGTGGCCAGGATGACTAAATTCCCATCAAAGGTGATCCCTTATTTTTCTATTTGCATTTTTACATGCTTTTGAACTGCTAGGTTGGCAGAAGCTGGGACAGAGCTCACTCTGTTAGGGGACGTTAGGGATTCGAACTGCCAACCTTCTGATCAACAAGCTCAGCGTCTTAGCCACTGAGCCACCACATCTCTATTAATCCATGTAGAGGGCCACAATGTATAAACCATCTGATCAGAAGAATTTGAGCAAAAAAAAATGCCATACAGAATTGCCTTGGTTATCAAGAACATGGCTAGTTTTTGAACTGTTTAAAGTTAATTTAGCAAGGAGGAGCTAAGTTCAATGTAAAGAGGTTATTAACTTCTTACTTTTATTTTTTATCAATATATCTTAGACTGTGGTTGTTAAATATCTATACTGTGTACGGGTTCTGGGAAGTTGGGGGGGGTAGGTTGTGAGGGCTCGGGGGGGAGGGGGGAACTATCCCAGGTTTGATTTTAAAGTAGTATGATTGCACATGTATATTGTCTTCTCTTATAACATGATATTGTCTATGTAACAATATACATGTGATTATATGTTATGGAAATGAAAATAAAATATTCTTCTTAAAAAAAAAAAAGAACATGGCTAGTTAATTAAAACAATTACCGGTAGTGATAGTTCTGTAAGTCTGAATGCTGTTTTCAAATTGCTTTGTTTTTCTTTTTAGTCCATTGAAACAGTAAAAGTAGATGGTTCTGGAAGATACACTTTCCCTGATACAATGCTGAAAAATCAGGTTCCCCTAAGACTTGCTATATTTGAAAATATGTTCTTCTGGAGCACTGGAACACACTTGTTTTATGCATCTCGCACCTCACCCGGTGTTGGCACACTGCTGGACGCCTCCATCTCTTCATTCACAGTATTGCATGAGTTACAGCAATCACTAAGTAAGTTGATCTCTTTGGCAAGCCATAAGCAGGGCCGAGCTACTAAGAAAAAATAATTTACATTTTGTCCCCCATGGATGTTTCTGGGATACACTGTAGGAATTCATAAGCAGTTGTAATAAACTTGCTTGGGGAGAATTACAGTATATAGTGGTGATTGGATTAAAAGATAGTCAGGAACATCTAAAGCAACCTCATTTGAGCCAAAGGTTGAAAGGTCTTTCTTGGGTTAATGCTAGAATTGTGGAGCACTTCGGTCTGAAGGCAACATTTGCTTCAGAGCATGTGAGTTGATTGCATACCATATGTCTGTCATTTTTTTAAAAAACAGCACATTTTCCTAAAATTGCTGCCTTCAGTAGCTGTAGGTTGATCCTGGGGAAAAAAAGATTTGGTTTAAGACATTGTAGCCAAGTATTGCACATATGCTCCGGAGCAGGCGTCTACAACCATGGAAACTTTAAGACTTGTGGACTTCAACTCCCAGAACTCTGGGAGTTGAAATCCACAAGACTTAAAGTTGCCAAGGTTGGAGGCTCCTGCTCTGGAGCATCTTTTCCTTTGACACCAAAGCACTGTACAGCCCTAAGTAAATAATTACATAGTTTGGAGAAGAGGTTAATTAGTCTTGAATACTAACATATTCCCTTGATTTCTAGATAACACAAATGCATGTTTACCAGGAGTGTGCAGCCACATTTGTCTTTTGTCACCAGTTCATTCCAAAGGCTACAGATGCGCCTGTCCAAAGGGTACTTTTCTCCTAGCTTCTGGTGAATGTGGAGGTAGGTCTGTAATTCTCGGGTGCAACTAGAAGACCATAAGTCCCTGGAAGATGGGTGGAAACTCTCTATTGACCTTTTAAATACTAGTTTTGAGACTCGTATAAGCATCCTATTTTAGACGTCAGCTGTTGTGATGTGATGCATATACTGAATATGCTTTAGCTGTTGACAGAGGAGAGATAGGTTAATGATGGTTTGGATAGCTACCTCTTATATCCAATTGTTGTTTTGATCCCTTTGTCATCCATTATCTTAATATACCAAAAGCCAATGGCAGTAAGGTTAATAGCTGGTCCTTGCCAGCTGTCAAAAGACTTAAAACAGACCTTCAGGCAAATACAAATATACAGCTAGAATATGTTTAACCATGTCTTATTTTCTTTTGACAAAACAATTTTCAAGTTCTGTAAAGAATGGCTTATAACCATAAACCAGACTATTATGTATATTTTCTCCACTCAAGGAAGCACTAATGCCAGCTGTTGATATAGAAAGCCAATGGCTACTGCGATTCTTAGGTACAATATTAAGTGAATGTTCTTGGTGCTTGAATGACTGGTGAAGTTAGTCTCCAAAGTGATATTCTTCCTATGTGTACTTTGACAGAGTTGAAAGTTGTGTATTCTACTGACCATGAAATTTTCCAAGTGCACATTGGACCAGAAGGTGCAATTCAGCAGCATCAACCCCTGATACCTGAATGGCCAGAAATAATCTATTTTCAGGACATGGATTGGAAAAGAGGATTCCTCTACTGGATTGATCACAAAGGAGAACTGATGCGCTACAATATAGCAACAAAGACAAAATTAATAATTCCTACAAACTCTCCAGGTGAAGCACTATCCATTGGTATAAGTAAAATATAATACAGCTCTTAGTGTTAAAATTACTCCAAGCCTTGATATGTTGACATAACCTACAGGTTATTAGCAGTCATCTAAAAGAACTGCCTCCAATCAGTGTTAAAACCACAAAAAATAAAGAAATTGATGTTTCTGGCAGCTAGAATACACATTCATAACTAGATTTCTCAAAAGTTTACTCCCTTGGGTATTATAGATTTTCTGGTATAATGCCATAAAGACCTCAATTTTTTACTAATGCTAACATTTTTTTAGGTTTTGCAGTTGCACGGCTGACTAGGAATACTTTTTATTGTGTGTATAAGGACATCCAAGAACAGAGAGCAAAAGCCTGTAGGACAGAGTTTCTCAAGCTTAGCAACTTTAAGAGGTGGGGATTTCAACTCCCAGAATTCCCCAACCAGCATGGGGAATTCTGGGAGTTGAAGTCCATTCTACCTGAGAGACCGCCTCCTGCCACATATCTCCCAATGACCAACTAGATCTCACAGGTTAGGCCTCCTCCAGGTGTCATCGACCGGACAATGCTGGCTGGCGACTCCCCAGGGGAGAGCCTTCTCTGTAGCTGTGCTGGCCCTGTGAAACGATCTACCCGTAGAGATCCGGACCCTTACCACTCTCCCGGCCTTCCGTAATGCCACCAAGACCTGGCTGTTCCGGCAGGCCTGGGGCTGTTGATCAATGTCCAGCCCCATCTACACTGAATGGATGATGTGTTTTTAAATTTTAAAATGTTTTTTATCTGTCTGTAAGCCGCCCAGAGTCCCTAGGGAGTGGGCGGCATACAAATTTTATTAAATTGGAAATAAATTGGAAATACCTCTTAAAACTGATGAACTTGAAAAAAAACTGCTGTAGAATTATGTAGAAGAATTTGACCCTGAAGTATATAACCGCTTAAAGACTCATTCCTCTGCAGGAAGGTTTGGCTTTGGCATTTTGTGTATGCAGGAAGGTGAAATCGAGGTAGATGCCTACATAATAACAGGAAGTTACTTTCATGTTTAATTTTATTTGATTTGAAGGAGGTATGAACATGATGGATTGTACCACTGCTAAGGATGAAATTACTTTTTAAAAAGCCAAACTTGGTTAAAACTTAAAGTAATTCCATTTTTTGGATACTTTTGGAAGAAAAGAAACAGATCACTCAATACCAATTTCTGAATGTGGAATATTGACAGGGAAGGCTAATAAGATACAAATGAAGATTTGTAACCTGAAAAACAGATGTTGAATCTTGAGCATGCTGATTTTATGTTTTAATCACCATATCCATACTGAGTGTTTGTTTTAATCTTTCCCATGAATAAAACATTTTAGGACAAAGAAGGAAATATAGCCCCTTTATTAGGAATTTAATTGAGGAATTAAAAAAATCAAAATAGGCATAGAAACTTTGTACTAAACAGACATTATCTCCCACTAGCAAGATTGGAATATAGTGATTGGATTAGGAATTATTACATTATAGAATAGTGATTGTAGAGAGAAATCTGAGGCCATATTGATCCCAAGCACTACAGTCCTTAACATTGGGTCAAAGACTTGAGAATTACACAAAGGTTCTATTTAGGTTATCTACAAATAACTGTTAGACTCTAAAATGCTTTGGAGGTGAGGATATCAAGACCTATTCCTGTTTTAGATGAAACAAAGGAAAGGGCATAGTTAATAGGCATAGTATGTTTGGTTTTAATCTATTAATCTATTCATTCTGTCCTTAGATAAGCTAAATGAAAATAATTCTGAATGCTTGTTATGTTGAACCCCCAACTTCCAACCAAACCCAGGTGGCTTTGTCCCTAAGGAGGGACTAGAGTTGCCCAGTTTCTATCCTGATGCCTTAAAACAGCTACACCAAACCTTCTCTCTCTCACCTTGCTTAGCTTCCTGAGTTAACCAAAAGTCAGTTAAAAGCTGGTACAGCCACTACTAACAGTTTGACTTCTTTAATCAAGGAATCCATATTACAGAAGGAAGGAACATTCATAGCATTCATTGGCTCAATTCCAGACTGATGACAATGACTGTAGGTAGTAGATGGTGGTGGCAACGTGGCTTGGTAGATATCAGTGGAACTGCAAAACGGTTTTCTTAGTCAATAACCAGCTAGGAGAAACACGTGGCAAGAAGGAAAATATTAACTTGGGAGAGAGGACTAGTTCCCACAGATTCTAGTGCTCTGTGCCTGTTGAAGAATCTTGGATCTGAATAGTTTCTGCCTCTTTACTAGCAGTGTATTCTATTTTTAAGGTCTAGTTTTCTGCACAGAATGAGCAAATGGACATTTTCTATCCAGCAAGTTAGTTAAGGATTATAGGGGAAAGAAAACTGATTTCTCTTTTCTTCCTTTGTAGTCTGTGCAGCAACTGTTGATATACCATCAGGAGATCTTTATTGGTTAACTTGTGACAGAACCAAAATTAAGACTACCACGTTTGTTGGCTTGGTGTCAAAGATCCTCTATCATGCGGCGCTTAAGAATATTATATGGCATCTCTACATAGACTGGCAGAGGGCATCTCTCCTCTGGCTTGAAAGTGGCAAACGCATCCAGTTCCACCCTCTGAAAAGTGGGCTAATCAAGGAAGTGTGGAATGAAACCTGGACAGAAGATACTCCATTAGTTCTGGATATAAGTTCATCCAATTTTTTCTGGACTTCAAAAGACATGGGTAACTGAATTATTATTTACGGAGATTTGGCTAAAATATGAAACACTGTGGAAATGCAGTACAAGCCTACATTTATCTCATTTCAGTTTGATATGCTCCTAGTAGCATGTATTTACATTTGACTAGCTAAAGAACAAGTTAGGTTTGTGGTTAAGAATTAGAATAAGCCGTTTAGCCCATCACATCCCTGCATGCTGATTGGGGAATTCTTAAGTCTTAAAGTCACCAGAGTTGAGAAACACTGCTCTAGATACATCTAAGTCACTTTATTACAGCGTTCATGTGAAAATGTTAGATCTGTCAGCTGGTTTGGTCTTTAAAGTTAGACTACTCAATTCATTGCTTCTTGAAGAAGATATACATCTAGAGTATTTGCTTCCACCTGTCACAAAGGGATTCTAACGCCTGCACTCTTTCTATTATCATAGTGCTTAATGTACTGAATGTCATCACCCACCGGAAATATAATCTGAAGCAGGGTTGGTCCCATGAAGTGGCAGCTGCTTATAGGCCTTACCTGGTCACATTCAATGACACATCACTTACGATCTGGAACATGAAGTCAATGGAGGCCTCCACTATGCAAGTAGCTAAAGTAAAAAAGGCACTGTTCGTCTTTGACACAGATTTGAAAAGTGGTAAGCAAGTTCCAGGGAAGCCCCTGCTTTGCCAGTGAATAGTAAGTGATGGCCAGGCAAAAATCTTTACTTGGAGAGTGACTTCCAGTTTGACAGTAGGCAGATTGCATTGGTGGCAGCTTGAATTGGTAGCTTTCTATATGCTAAAGCAATTTCTGCAGGATCAGCCTATACCTAAATGTCTCAACAAAGACTGGCAGATACTTAGAGTTGACCTTTGGTTTGGTTTGCCAGATTCCTGGGTTTTGTGCCCTTTGTAGCTCCCGGAAGAGAATAGCATCTTTATAGAACTGTGAGAAGATTTAAAAAAAAAGCAGACTCAAATTAGAAGGCAACCTACCACTTTGGTTGTGGTCTCGGTTCTTCTAAGTCTCAATTAAAAATTATAGTCATTAAGTTTCAGCCAAGATCCAGCTTCAGGCAATCATGCATGAACTGAAAATGGGATATGTTGCTGCTTGCCTCAAATTGAATAGAAAGTGTCCAGCAGATTAAAGATGGTGTAAAATAGCTGCCCAGTGTTAATAATGCTTTATAAGTGTTCTAGCAGTATAGTTTAGCACTACCACCTCATGGTGGTGGCACCCTAATAAGATAAGTTGCAACGGAAACCAGAGGCAAAAGGTTACAGGAAGGAGTGTTCCATGCATTCTGTTCTCAGAAGACTTAAGTTTATGGTTAGGAAAAAAAGGGTGGATGGGTTTAAGACTCTGGTGGTCACCAGATTCTTTGTATTGGTGATTTGCTTCCTTCCAACAGAGGACTATTTTGGTTATAAAGTTCAAAAAGTTAATATATCTTTTGTCTATTTGGCTATCTTTAAAGACTAGTTATTTGTTTCTTTGTTTGGTTGTTAGTGCTTTCAAGTCAGATCTGAAATTGACCAGACATGTCTGCAGGATTTTGTGCAAGATTTTCATAAGTGGTTTGTCATTGCTAAGGTTCAAAATCATACAGCCAGCTTCTGTATCTAAGACAGAGCTAGAACTCATGGTCTCTTAGTTTCTTTCCTGGTATTTTTAACCATCATACCAAAAAAGCCCTCAGTATAGAAACAGGAATGGAAAATGGGTCCATAATGGGCTTTTTGCTAATGTTTCTGCTGTTACCTCATATTACTAATCTTTTAACTTTTACTAGTAACTTTTTAGGAATAATAATTTAGTAATAATTAGAATTATGTACACTGGTAGCTAAAAACTCTTATTACTCCGCTGCAGAACTCTATATAAAAGTAAATTGGATAATTGGTTCACAATCTTAAACCCAAGGACTGTCTTCACTTAGTGTGTAAAATATGTTTTGATTTTACTTAATTTATTTGATATGCAGTGTCTTTATATAATCTACCTTACAGTGATGTAATGTTATAGTTTTACAGCACATTTTAAATAAGAGAAAGCAAGGAGGTTCTTTTTCTTTTAAGTGACTGATCCTTAAAAACCTACAGTAGGGAAAATATTTTCATTCTAATGTGAAGTCTGGTAACACCTTTCAATCTTTTGAGGGGGGTTGAAATACTTAAAGGATGATATGACCCAGCGGTGGAATTCCTTTACCTTCCCTACAGGTTAGCAAATGTCTGTACATGTGTACCCCCTTTTGTGTATATGCAGTCCTCGCGCATTACATCGGGGCAGGTGGGTGGAGCCTCCTGCAGCCGCTGCAACCGATTCACCCAAACCAGAGAGAAACAGCTGAATACTACCTCTGATATGACCCCATGTTGGTTAAGCTTTCCTGGGTTTTTAGGCAACTACTCCATTTTTCCATAGAAAAGAAGAAAAATTGTTATCAAATGCAAGAACTATAGTGCTATATAAATACATGAACACACAAAGAGCTGTGAAGTTAACCTTTTTATCTGCAATTCAACGTTTTTTTAGCTGTAATGCAAGTGGTTCCTGTCTCAAATCCAACTGTTAAATGGCCTCATACTACGACTAGAGCAGTTCCACAGATAAAATTGATGACAGTCGTGCCCAGGACTACATCTACCACCTCAACAATGGCACCTTTTGTTCTACATACTGCATTTACTACAAAGGCCAAAGTCGTGACACCTCTGGTTTGTGGAAGGGGAGAATTGCTTTGCAAGAATGGAAAAGAGTGTGTCACCCATGAATACATTTGTGATGGGGACCATGATTGTTCAGATGGATCTGATGAAGAGGACTGTTCCCTGTTCTGTAGTAACCCAGGTACTAAGTTCTCACAGTCTGGACACCAAACATTTGAGCAGAGTGGGCTTCTGTTATTTTTATCAGTTTTGTTCTGAGGCATTTTAACATGCAGCTAGTGGTGTGGAGCATAAGGAATAGGCACTGCATTGGCTGCCTGTGTGTTTCAAATGCAATTCAACATTTTGACCTGGATCCAAGATATTTGGGGACCATTTTTTTCTGGGTAGAATCTGTCCATCTTATGCAATTAATCTGCAAAAGGATGTTTTGGATTCCCTCTTGGCAAGGTGTTAGGGAGGTATTTGTAGTTATCAAGCTCTTGGGAATAGTTGCTCCCTTTGGATGGTTCCCACACTTTTGACTTGTAGGAAAGTGATGAGAATTGTCCTTTTTCACCACATATTGGGAGTTATCTATTACTTGACTACTTGGTGTTAATGTTATTGTTAATTTTAACTTTTTAATTTTTTTTGTTGTTGTTTGGGAATTTATTTGTGGACTGCCTATTGAAGTCTATTGAATGGGGAATGATCTAAGTCAAGTAGTAATTAAATAAAACAAATGCAGCATCACATGTTCTTATAGTATAAGAGCAGACAGAGCAACTCTTAACCTAATGAAGTAGACAATCTTGATCAATGTGGTTAAGTCTGCATCAAGGCCAGACTTACTTATGTAAAAGATTGAAATCTGCTCTTACTGAATATGGCAACTGGCTTTGTAAATAGTCCATGCTGAAATCATCTTAATAGGAAAAAGAAAGGACTCTGCAAATATGTAGTGCCTGAATATAGAGCTTATTGTAATGTGTCTCTCTTAAAGGACTCTTCCAGTGCCAGAGTGGTCACAGATGTATAAATGAGAAGTACCAGTGTGATGGGGTGCAACATTGCCCTGACGGCTCTGATGAATCTAGCTGCTGGATGCCAACACCCCTCTGTGCTTTGCGTTGTGATGACAACACTCGCTGTATGCCAGAGAGTTGGTTATGTGATGGGAGCCCAGACTGCTTTGATGAGGCAGATGAAAAAAACTGTGGTAAGCCAGTGCAGGAAAGACAGATATCTAAGAAGGAACAATCGGTTTTTGGATTATTGGTTTTCTAGGCAAGTTGTAGCTGGAATAAACAGGAAATTCTCTGAAATGCATTTGAAGCTACTTGGCTAAATGATTAGGAGGTCAGGGAAAATGCAACATAAATGCTAGCAATACCCATTTCTATTTCTCCTTGTTACTGAATTGGATGAAGACTTGTGGGGGCGGGTCAGTGGCTGGAGGCAGTCAAACTTTGAGGTAGGCTAATAAACATAAATAGAGTCCCAATAAGGTGAGCAACTCTACCTAATGCCCTCTTCACTAGATTATGGTAATGGTCTCTATTTGGGATGCTTTGGAAAAAAGAAATCAACAGGAAGCTACATTTAGGTTGAAGATTCAAAGTATTATGTTGGTTGTATATGTTTTTCTGAGGCAAATTTAAAGTGGTGACATTGACTTACATTGCCTAAATTTCTCAGATTTCTGGAGGAAGCCCTTTTTCCATATCAGGTTCTTAGTTATACGCAGTAAAGACAGCCTTTCCTGTCTCAAGTTAACTTTTTTATTATTTTTGGTAGCCTTGAGTCAGTGTTGACTCTTGGAGACTCTTGGGACTAGTTCCCACATGTTGTTTGGCAAGATTTCAGAAGTGATTTGCCATTGCTTACATCCTAAGGCTGAGAGAGAGTGACTGGCCAAGGCCATCCAGTTTGACTCAAGCGTAAAGTGGGACTAGAACTCACAGTCTCCTGGTTTCTAACCACACCATACACACTATCTCTACCAAATATTTTCCCTCAGCTATTTGGGGGGTGGGGGAAGAAAAGGACACAAAAGCAAAATAAGGCATGATTTGGTTTTTTTCTGCATGTGCCACGAAAGACTCCTCAACAAGTTTAACTGCTACCTGCTCTATGATCACAGACTGCCTTGTGAAAACCACATTTTGAACTTAACAAAAGGCTTGAACTTAACAAAGGGCTTAAGCAGGGACCACCTCAGTTCTAATAACTGACTCATGGCTGAGAGCAGTGGCTTCCTAACTCTTGTTCTGCACTCACATAACTAGGAAATGTGGTTTCTACAAGGTAGTCTGTGATCTTAGAGGAGGGTTAGGGTTAGGCCTCTGGCAGTGAAAAGGAGGCAGGGGGCGACGCAAACATGTGAGGTGAGTCATTGGATGACATTCCCCCCAAATAAGACCTGGTGCCTTTTTTGGTGGGAAGAAATATATAATAAGAATGCGGCCGCGCGAGCGATTGTGGGTGCACCTCGCTTCACCCACGTAACACCTATCCTCCGCGAGCTGCACTGGCTACCTGTTGATCTCCGGGTGCGCTTCAAGGTGCTACTTATCATCTATAAAGCCCCTCATGGTAGTGGGCCTGGGTACTTGAGAGACCGCCTACTGCCAATTACCTCCACCAGACCGATACGATCGCATCGATTAGGCCTCCTCCGAATTCCATCTTCCAGCCAGTGCAGACTGGCAACTACCCGGAGGAGAGCCTTCTCGGTGGCTGCTCCGACCCTTTGGAACGAACTCCCCGTGGAGATTCGGACCCTCACCACCCTCCAGTCCTTCCGCGCCGCTTTAAAGATCTGGCTGTCCCGGCTGGCCTGGGGTTAAGATTGTAGCCCCACCCGAACTGTGTGACTGTTGTGCTCTTTTTTTAACATGTTGTATTGTCTACTGTTTGTCTTTCCCCCCCTTTTTTTGAATTGTGAGCCGCCCTGAGTCCCCCCAGGGAAAAGGGCGGCATACAAATAAAGGAAACAAACAAACCAACTATATTATTTTGGGGAAAACACGGTATTACAATGTCATAGCCAAACAGGGAACATAAATCTTTTGCTGCACTTATTACTCTTCTACCATGTAAGGTGAATAGCATTCTTTTATAAAATCTTGATAGGTTTTAAAGCTATTGTTACTTATTAATTGATTCATACTGTCTGGGTAAGTTTTTGAGGAGGGCATGAAACAAGGGAAAGTTAAACATTATTATCTGTTTGCAGCTCAGATCATATGCAGTGACCTGCACTTCCAGTGTAAAAGCGGGCAGTGTATTTCTTATATCTTGCACTGTGATGGAAATTATAATTGCAAGGACCATTCCGATGAAGAAGACTGCCCAGTCCCCAAACAATTGCACTGCTACAATGATGAAGTCAAATGCCATGAAAGTGGAGAATGCATCCAAAAGCAATGGCTCTGTGATGGGGATCTGGATTGCAAAGATGGGTCAGATGAGCAGGTACAAATGCTGAAAACCCTAAAGTAAGCTAGCTTCCCCCTTTGGGGTAAACAGGACAAATGGTGCCTTTTCAACCACTCAGCAGCTGGGCTACTCCATTACAGTCCTTGCCTTAATTAAGAATTAAGTAACCTTAATTGTGTGGCGCTTGAGCAGCATGGTGACTTAGAGATTAAGAAGATTGTCTCACCCTGAGGAGGTTGAGAGTTCAGTCATAGGGAGTGGCAGTTGTTTATCAGGGCACAAAGAGAAAATATCTGCTGTGAACTCCATGTGGCATCAGGAAGGGCATCTGCCCAATAAATGCTCAGCTCCATCCAGTTGCCCCGGCTCCATCCCAATACAAGGGATTTACAGGATCATAAAAAGAAAAAAAAAGTTTATTTCTGAATACTTTTCAAGATGTATAACTCTTGTCAAGATTGAAAGTTTCAGTCACTGCCAGCACACGGCATATTTCCATTCATGGTCACCAAATGTCTCTGAACTGCTACAGAGATATTAAGATACTTCTTTCTAAAGATATGCAGTATAGGCAGACTTCTCAGCAAATCAGAAGGCAGGATCAAGCAGCCGCCTGCCCCCATCCCCCCAGAATTTTTTTCAGGTTTCTTCTCAATAGTGCCTGCTTTCATTTCTCTGTGTTGCTGTAAAGTATCACAGCTCAGATAGCATTTTTTTCTACAGCAATATAGCATCTCAAGTCAAGTCAGTCATACTTTGCCAGCAGGCAAAAAGAATAGAATGGAACTGGAAAGGACCTTGGACGTCTTCTAGTCCACCTCCCCCACCCCCACCCCCGCTCATGCAGGAGAACCTACACCATCTCAAGTCTTCAAGTATTTTAAATGTTTCATTGTTGAACAGCAGCAGTTCTTGATGGATTGATTGATTGGTTTTTACAGGACTGTGGATTTCCAAAGAAACAATGTGGTGCCCATCAGTGGCAATGTCACAACTCATTAGAATGCATCCCAGATCACTGGACTTGTGATAGGGAACGTGACTGCAGAGACGGGACTGATGAGATTGGATGTATGTAAACTTTCTTCATCCTGTCAGCTAGTGCAATAGTCTGTTTTTTTGAAATGATGGGAGGGGTCTGTCTGTCTTATGAGGCATTAGCTTAACAGAGAGAAGTTCTGCAAAACAAGAGCCAAGTTACAATTGTAGCAGTCCTATGTTAGTCTTTAAATGTTTGGTTTAATTTCCTGTGGAGTTGAAATTTAAGGATATGGTAGGGCACCTCATTCTCACTATCCTTCTGCCTCTGCCATTTATTTCCATTTGTGCTTACCAGATTGTTGAGCTCATGTTCTCCTTTTTAAATATAACTTTATGAAACTTATCAAAGTATAAAATGAAAATGAAAATAGTGGGCAAAGAGGGAAGGGGAAAAGAGAGAGAGAGAGAGAAGTGTAGGTTAAAGGGGAAAGCGAACAGCGTTAACTTCTGACTCTTTTCTGCATAGTAGAATAAAAATAACATTACAGCCTCAAATTTTTACTTTTGCACACAGTCCTTAATATGTACTAGCCATTTCTATAGCAAACCTGTCTAATCAGCAAATCCCAAAGTCAAAGTTTCTTTTTTTCCCTATCTCAAGCACAAAATCTAGAAGCACTTTCCAAATAGAAGCAACATTGGATGTATCCTTTTCTTTGATTAAAGCAGTTAATTTGGCCATCTCTGCTAATAGCAATAGCACTTAGACTTCATACAGCTTTTACAGCCCTCTTTAGGCAGTTTAGAGAGTCAGCATATTGGCCTCAACTATCTGAGTCCTCATCTTACCCACCTCAGAAGGAGTCAACCTTGAGCCTGGTGAGATTTGAACTGCCGAACTGCAGCTAGCAGTCAGCTCAAGTAGCCTGCAAGGCTGCACTCTAACCACTGTGCCACCTCGGCTCTTTTAATTCCATCAATTTTCATCCAGCCCTCTTCTAGTGTGGGAATTAGGATATATTTCTATTTTTATGCATAGAGCATTCTTGCTTCGCTCAACATTTATAACAACAAAGTTCCAGATTTTTCTTCAAGTTCTTTGTTGACTTACATTCTTCTTACCTACCCTATTCCAGATCAATCACATGAAAAGACATACTCAGTTTGGCTTATGCTTCATTAGATTTCAGTGGTTATTTTGTTTATAATTGCATTAAAACTAGAGTCTTGAACTCCTCCTTGCTTTTCCAGGTAATCCCAGGAAATGCTATGACTATGAATTTCACTGTGGTGATACCTGTATCAATTATACTTTGGCCTGCAATGGGAAATCTGATTGCCAAGATGGAATGGATGAAGGCAGCCATTGTGCCATGCCATGCCAAAAATCATGTGCTCACATTTGTTACAAATCTCCTAGTGGGCCTGTAAGTAAAGACCAGCATTAGTATGTTGATGATGTTACTGTTTAAAAATGGACATGTACAACATGGACAACTGTTTAAAAATGGACAACATGTACATTTTAAACTGAATGTATTGTAAAAGCAAATAATGGGTTAAGGAGATTTGTTTCTTCCTAGGCTCTATTCTAAAATTCTTTCAAAATATGAAAAATAGATGTCCAATCTCAAATAATAATACAATATGGACTCATTGCTACTATTAAAGCAACAGGGTTTGTCATCTTAAGCTAATTTTTTTTTTACAAGGATAGTGATTGTAGCCATGAGAAAATGAGAAATACTTGGGGAAGATTATGACGGATTGGACAAAGTATTAAAATGCAAAGGCATCTTGCTGGCAATAGTTTTTCCAGTTGTAATGTAAAAGTTGCATTATAGTTTGATTGGCTGAATAAAGAAGTAATACTTTCAAACTCTGGTTCTGGAGGCCATGTCTCAGAATAACCTGGATTGTGAGAACCAATAACATAAAAGTAGGTAAAAGAAAATAAGACTGTTCATTGAAAGTGTTAGTAACTAAACTACAACTATAAAATGTTTTGAACAAGCAGTACAAAGTCAAGAGTTGTTGAAATCCCTGATATTTGGAAAAATGGGACTCAATAGAAAAAGATACCAGAAAAGTTTCAGGAATTAAAATTATCTTGTTGATGACCTAAACATAATTTTAAAAGAACTCAAAGCAGTTACTGATGGGTAATCCTGGTGAGATGATTACCATTAAATCATAAAAACAGCATCAAGCAATGCAAGCAGATTGAAAGTTTGGAAAGGGGAGCCCCTTTGTAATCTTACAGAAGGGGTGTCCAACCTTGGCAACTTTTAAGATTTGTGGACTTCAACTCCCATAACTCTCCCAGCCAATAGCTCTTGAAGTTGCCAAGGTTGGATACTCCCTTCCTTAGAGCAAGAGAATAAGTATAAATGCATTTGTAACTTTTTAAAAGAAATCTGGAAGCTACTCTTTATATCTTTTGTTCTTTTTTTTCTTTCATTTCTTTCATTTCTATTATCACTTTCTCCTTTTTTTTCTTTAAACTTGAATTGTTTTACTTTGTAAAAAAATTCTTTAGTAAAAAATAATTGGAAACCCCAATGCCTTCAAATGTATTACTTAAATGCATACTTGTGAATTAAATCTCAATTTGTATTTGGATTCTGAGTTTCCAGTAGCAACCTTTGGAATGCAGAGAGAGGAAAAAGAGAAGTTGTGAAAATTTACCTAGACAATAATGCATGTTTTCTAATTTTCAGCAATGCGCTTGCAATGAGGGGTTCAAGCTAAATAGTGATGGGCGCTCTTGCAAAGACATCAATGAATGCAAAGAGTTGTCAGTTGATAAATGTAGCCAGACCTGTGTCAATACAGAAGGCAGTTACTACTGCACATGCCACCCTGGATATTTACTGGAGCCTGATGACCACACATGTAAAGTAGTTGGTAAGATTCTTCCCGTCTACTGATTGGCTTTCCACTGATTGAATCTATATGATTCAAATTTAGTGAACACATACAGTTTTTTTGAAGGCAAATGTAACATAGAAAGCTTTACCTTCTGGGTAAGAAGTCTTGAAATAAGTCCTTTTGGCTTTGTACTATTAAGCTGGAGGATTGTATTAGGTGGATAAAGAAGGTGTGTGTGAAAGCTCAGCTGGAGCCTGGGTTTGAGACCAGAGCCTGGGGTGAGCTCGTGTTACTTGCCCCAGTTCCTGCCCATCTAGCAGTTTGAGAGCATGCCAGTGCAAATAAATAGGTACCACTCGGGTGGAAAGGTAACAGCATTCTGTGCACCTCAGCATATAGTATTCTGGCCATGTGAGCATGGAAATGTCTTCAGACGACACTGACTCCCTTGGGTAAAAAATAGAGATGAGCACCGTCCCCTAGAATCTTGGACACAACTAGATAGTGGGAACATTTACCTTTAGGTGGGCAAAGACCTCTAACTTCCTAGATCAGGGTTTCCCAAACACAGAGAGTTCCTTCCCTTGGGAAGGAACCAAATTCAGTTGAGATCTAAAGAATGTTTTAGTTATATTGTTACAATATATCCATTTCCTCCCAAATTTCATTGTTTCCCTTGTTCATTTGTGTTCATTTTCGTACTTGGATTTTTAGGGGAGTTTGTATACATTAAGATTACACAAAAGGATGGTGTGTGGCAAAAGATTAGGAACCCCTGCTCTCTATGGTGATCTCATCCAACTAAAGGCTGCCTTCCCTGCTAAGATTGCAGCCATTATGGTAGTTCAGAAAGAAAAATCTGACAAAGTTAAAATAATGCATTCATAATGAAATATAAATACTTTGGGTAAAGTAAATAGTTGTTTAGTGTTTTGATTCCGCAGTGATCCTATTTGAATTTCACACATCAACATATGTGCAAAACATTTTGAGTTTGAAATGTTCAAAACAGGCATCCATTCTAAGTAGGAACAAAAAGGGACAGTCAGTTCTGTGTTATTTCATATTCTCCCCTAGGAAAATATAGAAACTCTGATCATGTTGCCATTTTTAATCCTAGGCCCACAAATGATCTAATTTGTAGGAACATTAGCAAAAAGCAACAGATCTATAACTCAGATCTCAAAGCAATGAGAATTAGCAGCCATTCTGCAGCTAGCCAAGTGGTGTGCTGCTGCCAGTTCAGACCGGTTCAGGTGAACCGGTAGTTCCAACAATCAGCTGCCCCCGCCCTATCCTGTCCTATATTTCCTTCTTTTTTGTGCAGCTGATTTGCGCTGCTGATTTTCACACCTCCGCTGTTCTACTTACCAGGGCTGCCTTGGAAGGTAAGCAGCTGAGCTTCAAATTTCTGTATTTTGAACGCTGCACGCAAATGCATTAGGCATGTGTGCATGTGGAGTGCAAAATCATCAAACCGGTTGTTCAACCAGTTGCAGCCCACCCCTACAATAGCCACCCCTGCAATAGCCTGTTGACAGTAAAGGAACAATGCCCCTTCCCTGCACCTTTAGCAGTTTCTTGATAGGGCTGAGTGGCAAGTAACATTCAGCATGAAATGACTTTGGTGGCCTTATGAAGAAAACCTAAGAGGCAAATAACTAAGTTTGAATAGTTCCCTAGAGCAAAATAGTATCTTAAACAGAAGTCAAGCCTGAATTTAAGAGAAGTTTTCCATAAAATAAAAAGTCAACCAAAAACAAACAAAAATCATGGGAGTTGCCCATTTCTCCATGTTTTTATTTTAGGATTGCCACTTCAGGCTAATCTTCAAAGGCATCCATCATTTTTCAACAATGATTTTGGAGGTTTTCCAGACCATTATTTGGTTAATATCCTCTGTTTTTATCAGCAAAAACAAGGCAACCCACCATCTGCAGAAGATAATAGTGAATTATTTTGGTGTTTTTCTCAAATGGTTTTGGAATCTTTCTGTTTTGTGTGTATATTTGCTGTGTCTAAATTTGAGTGCAGTGCTAAATAATAGAAAACAAAGAATAGAGTGGAAGAATGAACATCACTCATTAAAAGATGACTTGTTAAACTATTTCCTACTTCTCCCTTAATTTACATAGTTGGGTGGTTGCACTTTATACATATTTTGCATGGAAAGTAACTAGTTTTGTTTTTCTCATAGGTTCTGAGCCATCACTGCTAGTTGCAGTTCAGTTTGACTTACTTGTATTCGGATTAAGGACCATGAAAGAGGATGTTATCTTGAGAGTTGATCATGACGTCATTATTTTTTCCATTGACTACGATTTTGTATCACAGACTGTCTTTTGGATGAATCTCAATGCAGAAAGTATTAAGTGGATTGATATGAAAACCCAGGAAAAGGGAACTCTAATAAAAGGTGGGTCTTAATATATTTTCAGATGTCTGGGCTGTTTTTAAAAAATTAGTGGCTTAGGGCAAAACTAATTTTAATTGTAACTTTGGCAAGATAAACTATTGGTAGAACTCATATTTGACTGTTGAAGCTGACTCACACTCTCATGTGCTTGGAAGCTTCACAGGTTCACCCGAGACAAAGTAAAATTCAAATCTACTTATATTTAAAAGGAAAAAGCTAAGGAAAAATTGAGTGTTTATATTTCTAAATTGATACTTTTAACACTATAACAAAATAACTTTGAGAAACAACAATACCAGTTGGGTTCACAGACCTAATCCTGCCTGCAAGTTTTAGCTGACAGACTGAAGGAAAGATTTCATCAAGTTCCTCTGGAAGAAAACATACAAGTTGACAAAGTCTCACATCACACATGCGGTTATTCTACTAAACTCCCTCATGAATGGCAAAGGAAGATTATGTATCACCTGGGACAATTGCTCAGAAGGCCAAGAATTCCTTGCTGTAGAGTTGATGATGGTTGAAATCTGCAGCTTCTAGTGTATAAATGTAAATGCTCCTCCAGTGTACACTAATATAAAGGGACAGTAACAGCAAAGCTGCCCCCTAAAAAAGCATACTTTTATGAGTATTGGTCAAGTATGAGTATTTTTGAGGATTCCCTAAGCAGATGGATTTCAGGTATTGTGAACAGTGAACAATCTATTGGGAGCTGAGTCAGGCTTAAACCGAAAGTACTCTGCACAAAAACCTCTGAACAGGATGTTTTTTCTTTTAATATGGCTATTTAAAAAATAATTTGTAATAAAATTCTGCTTTATAATTGCTTACTAAATAAGAGATGTTGGCTGATATTTTCCATTCAAATGTTTGCAAATCTTAGCAATGTTTATCACCACAGATTTGTATATATATACATACATACATACATACATACATACATGTATATATGTATGTATATATGTATGTATATATGTATGTATATATGTATGTATATATGTATGTATATATGTATGTATATATGTATGTATATATGTATGTATGTATGTATGTATGTGTATATATATATATATATATATGTATGTATGTATGTATGTATGTATGTATGTATGTATGTATGTATGTATGTAAAGTCACAACCCCTGGTATGCCCAAATATGGGAGGAAGGTCACACTTCCACTCTCTGTCTTCGGCTCGTCACAAGAGACCATCCAGACAGAAACCCAATATTTTTTTACTGTTGCCTTTTTTTGTTGTTGTTACATTTGTTATATTTATGCTGATAAATAAATAAAGGGAGACTAGTATAGATCTATTTCAAGCTATTTAGCTCTCATCAGCTAGCCATACCCTATGTTGGGAATCGAACCTGTGCTCTATTGCCTCTCAGGCAGATGTGTTAACCATTGAGCTACAAGGCTCGACTCCTTATCAGCCAGCCAGGGTGAGAGGTATATATTTATGTATATATGTATATATTTGTTTTCTGATGTTTTCGCGGGTGTTAGTATGTATGTCTTTGGTTACATACATACATACATATACATACATACACACACACACACACACACACACACACACACATGTTGTATTTGTGTTGATAAATAAATAAAGGGAGACTAGTATAGATCTATTTCAAGCTATTTAGCTCTCATCAGCTAGCCATACCCTTACTGGGATTCGAACCTGGGCTGTATTACATATTAGGCAGATGTGTTAACCACTAAGCCACAAGGTTCTCCTCCTTTATCAGCTGAGCCAGGGAAATAGGTATGTATTTAGTGTCACAACCCCTGGTATGCCCAAATATAGGAGGAAGCCTACTGCTTCCTTTCTCTGTCTATCAGCTCGTCACAAGAGACCATCCAGACAGAAACCCAATATTTTTACTGTTGCCTTTGTTACATTTGTAACATTATATAATATATAATATATAATAAATAATATATATATACACACACACACACACACACACACATACATATACACATACATACATACATACATACATACATACATACATACATACATACATACATACGCTGGTCTAATATATATGGCATTGAGATCCTAGTTTTTGTGGAAACTGGTGTAGATTCATTTCTGTCATTTCAAACATCTGATTACAGGCATCAAATCTGACAGTATAGCAGTGGACTGGTTAGGAAAAAATCTTTACTGGACTGATGGTACCTCAGGACAGATCTTGGCTACATGGTTAAATATCACTTGGAAGGGAAGTCCTGTCTATACGATGGTTCTTGAGAATCTGGAGCAACCACGGTCATTAGCTCTCCACCCACTGGATGGGTAAGCCTTTTATATTTTGCTTGCGCAAAGTTTGGGCTTGTGGGAATGGTTCAAAAGAATTAGAAATAGATCTCAGAAACAAGATGGATAGGTGAGTTCATCCAAAATTATCTCCTATTATTAAGTCACTAATGTTGTGTTTTTAGGGAAGATATTTCAGAGGGTCATGACTGGAAACATTGTCTGGGCTCATGTTGATGTGTGGTCAGGTCTGTCCAATTGTGTGATTGAATCATAATTAATAAGGCAAATGGATATTTTTAGAGAGAAGAAAGCAGGAGTACTGCTCTATTGATTCTGCTTGATTTATTTATTATTTATTAAATTTATATGCTGTCCATCTCACTCTGCAAAGCGAGTCTGGGCAATTAACAATAAAAGTAATAAATATTCAAATATTAATCTCAGATACAAAATTTAAAAACCAAAGGCAAGATTGTTCCCAGATTTTGACGTTCTGATCAGGGGTGGGTTCCTGCTGGCATTACTGCCATTTCAGCACACAAAAAGGTCTGCACATGTGCACAACATTAGAAAAGGGAAAAAATATTTTTTGCAATGATTGTTCTCTGCATGCGCAAACCAAAAATCAAGATGGCGCCGCCACCACCAATAGAGCCAGTTCGGGGGTGTGGCAGGCCAAGTTGCTACCTACTCGGCCGAACTGGTCCGAATGGGTAGGATCAGGTTCTGATTCTGATCAGAAAATTTCTTTGGTCTGCTGTGTAACAGTTGTTCTACTGCCTATTCATAAGGCTGCGCCCCATAAAAGCACTGGATGAGCATACACTGGCAGTCCATTTAATAAGGGGATTCCATTCTTTTCCTGGGATTATTCAGAGTCTGTAATGGTTTCATCATTAGGCTCAGGGATGTGCAGTAACTAGAGGCAAGGGAGGCGGAGCCTCCCCAGTCTCCTGAGAGAAAGGAAAGAGTTTTAAATATTTTTTTTTAATGAATTAAAGCCAGGATAGTTGCTACCAGATTTCAAGTCACAGTGGCTTGGTGTCTGCTCTCAGTGTTAACTAGGAGGAGGCCAGAGAACTCGGGGCCTCTTTTGCTTAAGGAATTTTTCGCCTTTTAAAAGTTAAGGAGGAGTTAAAAAGCAAAAGATTTAATATGCAAAAGAGGCACTGATTCTCCCGCCTCCTGATCTGGGAGCAGCGAATCATGTCTTGCACTTGAGCGACGGCGCAAGTGCAAGGGTGATTCTGGAGAGGTTTTTCTTTCACCAGCCGCCATTTCTTCTGCAGCCAGCCCAGCACCGAGGGGGGAGGAGGAGGAGGAGAAGAAGAGCGGTGAGCCCTGTGGCTGGCTGGGGAGGGACTCACCGCTCTTCTCCCAGCTAGCCAGCCACTCACCCCCACCCGACCTGCTCCCTGCCTGGCCGGCCGGCCGGCACAAAAACTCACCGCTCTTCTCCTCCCAGCCAGCCAGCCAGCCAGCCAGCCACCCGACCTGCTCCCAAGAATGTCAGCGGGGACGGAGGAGGCGGGGGGTGAGGCAGCAGAGCGTGGCAGCGGCGAGAAGCAACACCCTTGCTGCTGTGTCCGACAGGCGTCTCACGTTTATGTCCATCATAAACGAGAGACGCCTGTGGGACACAGCGGCGGGGACGTTGCTTCTCGCCGCTGCTGCACTCTTGCCTCACCAACGGTATCCCTCACCGCACGTCACTGATTAGGCTAATGATGCCACCTTAAACTCCCTTCACATCAGAGTCAAGGGAAGCTGTGCGGGCCTTCTCCACACTTGAATATGATGGGATAGGCGAGAAATCCTAAGTTGAAGTTGCATCCCAAAGGATTGTTTTGTAGGTTAGTGTTAGAAGAGCTAGAAAAGATGCATTTTAGGATGCTTCAATGGATGGATATTAGCTAGATCTCAAGAGGTTTTTTTTAGCACAAGATTGCAGTGTTCCCTCCCTTTTTCACTTGAAGGTTGCAGTAAACCTTTTAAACCTCCAAGCCAGTTTAATATGTATTCATCCTGCTCTGCAGTCTGGTCTGGTATTGTTTTCAGGTTGTGAAGTTTAAATTTTTAAAACTAATATGTTTCTTGGAGTTTTTATTGAATCATTATTTTTTTATTTAAATGGTTTCTTGCTCTTCTCCTTTATTGGTGAGATGCCTAAATTAGTGTCTTTAATACCATGTTGAACCACTTGAAGCTCTTCAATTTTGGCTTAATTTTGTTAGTGACCTTGCTTACTCTTAGCTGCAGAAATACACATGCGTGCGCACACAAACACATGGAGTATATTATGCACATTGGTTAGAAATGACCCTTAGCTTGGGAATGGAATGGAGTTTCAAAGTGAAAACTTGTCTCAGATTATCAGAAATTTTAAATGATATGGATGTAAAATAATATTTTTTTCTTTAGTTTGGCTCTAATACTATTTAAATGCAAATGAAATGGCCCATTTGAAGGGTTAGAATTAGTCCCCAGAAGTATTAACTTTAACAGATTAGTCCACCCTCTCCCCCAAGCGCCATGCTTAATGGGAACTAAGGTACATGATGCCATAATTGTGCTAAAACTGTAGATCTGATGCATGATTGGATAGAAAGATAGTGGCGATCTAACTTCAAATTCCAGAGAAAGTAGGATTCAAATGAAGAGACTTTAGCCAAAAGAATTCCGATGCTAATGTTCCCCTAGAGTCTGACATCATCTGAAATACCAGTGGGACACCTTGTCTGGTATCCTAAAGAAAATGTACAATGAAGGCCATCTAACTTGGTGGTCAATAACCCTTCTAGAAAGCATTGTAAGCCATAGAAATTGAATTTCATTCTATAAAAATATATAATATTATCTTCTCTTTCCTAGATTTATGTACTGGTGTGAAATAGGCTTTGAATCCACAATCAAGAAAGCAGGGATGGATGGAAGTAATAAAGAAGTGCTAATTGATGATGGAATAGGTTGGCCCACAAGCATAGCCATTGACTCCTTGAGCTGGAGAATTTTCTGGTCTGATGACAAGTTTCACTCCATTGGCTCAGCTTTTTTGGATGGTAGTGATATGAAGGTATTGCCTACTGTACATAAACTTGACTAAGCTGGAAGCAGGCAAGAATTTATTTGAGTTGTTTGTTTTAAAGGAAAGAGTCAATTCTGATAATGTCATAATCTTGCTCTTCTCTGAATAGTATTCTATGTTGTTTCAGAATTCCATATCTGACTTGAGTTGTGGAAATAAATGTGAGAATGTGTCTGACTTCCCGATCTTTTTGTTTGTCTGAAAATAAGATCTCAGTCCCTGAGCTGTGATGCATCTCTTAACAACAATGTTTTTCTCTCAGATTTTTCAGCTGGATGAGATACATAGTCCCTTTTCAGTGGGTATCTTTGAAGACTACATCTATTGGTCTGACATGCAAACAAGGATAGTACAGAAGATAGACAAAAGGACAGCCAAAAATAGAAGAGTTCTCCTAAAGAGTCATGGACAACCATATGGACTAAAGGTATTGCACTAATAGTACACATTATGGAAAGGTTGATTACTAGAGCAAGTGCCTATTTTTATTTTACTTTGCACAGGGGATGTCTCTGGCTTGGAATGAATAAATGTTAAAGCAGTGTATTTGGCCTGGATCTTCAAATCTTCAAATTTATTTCAGAGATTTCTCCTCTATTAATAGAACTGGTTTATTTCATTTGCTCAATCTCCCTTTGTAGGGGGTAAATGAAAAAAAAAGTTGGTTGATATTAAGAAAACAAAGGTAATGTCAACCAGTATGCCTATAGTGATGCTAGACTTGATAGTAGGCAAAGAAGTGAAAGTGATACATTGTTTTGTTTTCTTGGACTCATAAAGATGGTGGGGAAAAAGACTATGGGAAACTTATGTAAAATCGCGAAGAATAAGGCTGTTTGAATGATATTGCTTGGCCTTATTTTAAAATCTTTGTTATCAATGGTCTTTCCTGTGGTGATATATGGCTCTGAAAATTGAAAAATGAGAAAGAAGATAGTAACATACCAGTTATAGATTTGGAGTTGATCTAAGAGTCCTATCAACTGAAAAAAACACAGTCATAAAGTAAATTGACTGCTTTTTTTAAAACTTTCAGGCTTTTGCCATATGATGCAAGTGGACGATGGATGAAAATAGTGGAATATAGTTTATACAGTGTGCATTCCTTTAATAAATTTTGAGGAGGAACATACAAAAGTGCATAATAGAGATGCTCTGAAACTCCTAGTGTAACAATCTCACGCTCTTGAAATTTGGCTTTCAGGTGATGCATGAAGTTCTGCAGCCAGCAGCCCCTAATCCATGTGTAGAAGTTGGATGTTCGTATTTGTGCCTCTTAAGCCCCAGCAAAAGAGGAAGCTGCCATTGCCCACTTGAATTTGTGCTATCAAGCGATGGAAAGACTTGCATTCCATTAAAGGAGTCAGCATTCATGTTACTGGTTGCTCCTAGAAATGTTACACAGGTATTGCTTTCAACTGGATAGTAAAGAGAATAAGTCAGCTGTAAGCCAAGTTGCCCAAATGAAATGTTCTTACAGCTGTCTAACTGGCTGGCAGAGCAAAGTGGCTTCCATCTGAATTTTCCTTAGTAACAAGTAAATGCTGTTGACTGCATGTTAATTTTTACAGAGCAGTCCTGAAAACACACACACACACACACACACACACACAACACACACACACACACACACAAACACACACACACACACACACACACACCTTTCTCAAAAAGAGTGACTCAGTCAAAAGTTAGCCACTTTTTTTTACAACTTATTGAAATTCTGTTGGAAAGTGATAATTTACCCCTTGTAGTCAAGTGTTACAGAGATCAATAGAAGCTGTTGTACAGTATTTTCATTTAGCATCGCACAAGGTAGCAAAATCTGTATGGGCTTCAGCACTCCTAGGCTTCTACTCTGATAGAATTGTCTTAGAGCAGGTTGCTGAATGCAAACAGCCCCTTGTAAAATGAAAATATAATAATGTTGTTTCCAATATTGAACTCTAGGTCTACTTGAAAAAACTGCGTTCCACAGCTGGGCAGACAGCACTTCCTGAGCACAGCACTCTCCCCTTGATTAATGTCACTCACCTGATGGCTGTAGACTACTCTGTACGCAGTGCTGCATTGTACTTCTCAGACTCAAAGGATGACTTTATAAAAGTCCTGGCTATTAAAGATGCTGGAAGAGCTTCTTTGAAGAAGATTCTGCCAGTTGAGGGCACTGTGATATCGCTTGCACTTGATTGGCTAAGTGCCAACATCTATTGGATTGACAATAAATATACATCTGTCCAAGTGGCAGCATCAGAAGGCAAATATAGGGACGTGGTACTTAGTGATGGTCTTTACAAACCAACCACTGTGGTGGTGCATCCCCCAACTGCATCCATGTGCATTGTGGATTTAGGTGGTGAACATGGCATACCCAATCCCACGATACAATGTGCTGCTATGGATGGGAGTAGGCAGAGAATACTCTGGAAGAGATCCCTGATTCCTGTTGGTTTAACAATAGTGGATGGTGGCACCTGGCTATATTGGGCTGACCAAGGTAAGCAGTCTAATGTATTGGTCAAATTCTCTGAGCTCAGCTTATTTTCCTAGCATATGAAAAAACTGGGTATACTCCTAGACTAGTATTATATGTACTTCTTTTTTAACAGTGATTTTATTAAGAATTATAATTACAATAACAAAAACTAATACAAACAGTAAAAAACCCTAAAGAATAATAAAAGGTGCAAAAAAGAAAAGGAAGAAAGAAAAAAATAGAGAAATCAAAAATAAAAATGCGGTAAAGAAAGCAAATATAAAAAATGACTTCCCACATTCTTCACAGTTTAAGCAACTTATCCCCTTCTTTTAAAATGCAACAAATGATCCCTTCTTCCCATATAGCAATAGCAATAGCAGTTAGACTTATATACCACTTCATAGGGCTTTCAGCCCTCTCTAAGCGGTTTACAGAGTCAGCATATTGCCCCCAACAATCCGGGTCCTCATTTTACCCACCTCGGAAGGATGGAAGGCTGAGTCAACCTTGAGCCTGGTGAGATTTGAACAGCCGAACTGCTGAACTGCAGTCAGCTGAAGTAGCCTGCAGTGCTGCATTTAACCACTGTGCCACCTCGGCTCTTCTCTTATCTATAAACAAACCCATTAAAAAAAAACCTCATAATTTCAGACCTGTTTCAAGAAAAGTCCATAAAGGATTACCAGAGATGACAACATATCTGTTTCATTTTGATCAAATATCTTGTGCAATTCCTTTTTCCTATTGTATTACTTTTCTGACTAGGCTCTTTTTCCTATAGCAAAAGGTTCTGTGGAAAGCATTCGTCTAGATGGCTCCGGGCACAGATTCATTCGGAGAGGAATACATGGCCTTATGCTCTTCACAGTAGGGGATGGAATGATGTCCTGGACAACAGCAGCTCAAAATCGTAAGCAGGCTTGAACTATAGGAATTCCCAAGGAAAGGGGAAGCTCTCTGTCACAGATAGCAATAGCACTTAGACTTATATACCATTTTGCAGTGCTTTACAGCCCTCTCTAAGCGGTTTACAGTCTCAGCATACTACCCCCAACAATCTGGGTCCTTGGAAGGATGGACGGCTCAGTCATCCTTGAGCCTGGTGAGATTCGAACTCCCAAATTGCAGTCAGCAGAAGCAGCCTGCAATACTGCACTCTAACCACTGCGCCACTGCGGCTCAATCATAATATATTAAACAGTGTGTCACTTGGGTCATTTATCTGATTCAGAACTATGACATATCATAGAATCTGGGAACCAGAAATCAGATTTTTATGTCAATATGTGCACAACAAATATTTTGTAAGTTCAGATTCAAAACCTGCGTCCAGCTATATTAATATATTATTTGCAAATGTTCATGCAGTGTTCAGTATAGTTATTAGCCTATTATAATGTAATGTGATACAGGTAGTACTCAGCTTACAGCAGTTAATTTAGTGACCAAAGTTACAACGACATTGAAAAACTTGATTTACAACCATTTTTTACACTTACAATTGTTGCAGCATCCTCGTGAATCACATGATTAAAATTCAGATGCTCCTTTCCAACTGACTTATATTTATGATGGTTGCAGTGTCCCAGGGTCACGTGATCAGCTTTTGTGACCGTCTGACAAGCAAAGTCAATGGGGAAGCCAGGAAGTTAGTAACCAGGTTACTAAGTTGACAACTGCAGTGATTCACTTAACAACTGTGGCAAGAAAAGTCATAAAATGAGGCAAAAATCACTTAAGAATTGTCTCACCTAGTAATAGAAATTTTGGGTTCAATTGTGGTCGTAAGTTCAGAACTACTTGTATTGTAATGGCTCAGAAATTAACAGATTCTAGTCAGATAATAATACTGTGTTGTGTAGTATCCTGTAAATCAATAGTAATACTCTGCGTAGCAGTAAAATATTTTCTCCTGCCTGATTAACTTTATTCCTAACAGATGCAATGAAGGTGTGGCATAGTCAGCTGGAAGCAGTAGAAAACTGGTGGTTTCAAACACATCAGAAACTTGTGGATATAAAGATCTACAGCAAACTATATCAACAAGGTAAAGTTCAATATAACTTTGAGAAATCATAGGGCAGAGGTGTCAAACTCAAAGCTCAGGGCTGGATCCGGCCCACAGGGTATTTAGATCTGGCCTGCGGGGCCACTCTGGAAACAGTGAAGGACCGGCCCGCAGTGCTTCTACCAGTGAAAACGGGCTCCCAGGCGCTATTTTCTGCTGCCACTGCCTCCTGCAACCCTCTGCCAGTGAAAATAGAGCTCAGAAGGGCCTTTTCACTTGCAGAGCACTTGGGTCACCACAGGCAACCCCAACACAAGTCATGTCAAGCTGGCCATGCCCCCCCCCCCCGAGGTGAAACACAACCCTGATGCAGCCCTCAATGAAATCAAGTTTGACAACCCTGTCATAGGGGGATTCCTGGACTACACTGAACAATAACATTCTTTTTGGTAAAGCAGAAGTTTTAAGCATATAGAAAGTGGGGTGTTGATCTAAGCATCAATCCATTGTTTTTACTGAGAACCTCTCTCTCCCTTAGGCATAGGTTAAGTGAGAGACCGTTCTAGAAAAATACTATCTGGAAAAATAGTACCTGTCCTATATTGACTTTTTTCTAACTGTTGAAATTGGGGAGATGGTGTCAGAAATATCTTCCCAAGTCAACAGTATGCCAGCCAGGTTGCCAAGTAGATGCTTCCTTACTGTACCATATTCTGCTCGGGAAATAGAACTGAAGCAATTATTTCTTTGTCTTGTGGTTTCTAGGTAGAAATGGCTGTTCGGAAAAGCAAGGGGGATGCAGTCAGATATGTTTACCAAATCCGCAAGGACGAAGCTGCCGATGCACCACCGGGTACATTTTAGAACGTGATACTGTGTGCATCAAAGGCATAAGGTGCCCAGAGCCTTTGCAAGCCTGCTCAGATGACAGCAAATGCATTAAAAAAGAACAAATCTGTAATGGAAATCTTGATTGTCTTGATGGATCTGATGAGTTGAATTGTAAGTATGAAAACCTGTATTTAAACAATCAGAGAGATGAATGCTTGGGGAACAGCTCATTAATACCCAAAGAATAGCTAAAGCTAAAGGTTCTCCTCATACATATGTGTTAGTTGTTCCTCACTCTAGGGGGCGGTGCTCATCTCCGTTTCAAAGCTGAAGGTGGCCGGCATGGCTAAATGCTGAAGGCACACAAAATGCTGTTACCTTCCCACCAAAATACTGAAACAGTATTTTAAAAGGTGGTTCCTATTTTTTCTACTTGCACTCTTACATGCTTTCGAACTACTAGGTTGGCAGAAGCTGGAACAAGTAATGAGAGCTCACTCTGTTATGCAGTGCTAGGAATTTGAACCGCCAAACTGCCAACCTTTCTGATCGACAAGTTCAGTATCTTAGCCACTGAGCCACTTCGTCCCTTGAAGCTGTTGTTAAAATTGATTTTTGTTAAATGTTAAAACTAACTGTTTATTTAACACAAATGATTTTATAAACTTCTGAATGTTGGATATGCTGATTGCATTTACTGAAATAAGGAGCTTTCCTAGTACACACAAATGCTACCCTCAGCTGTCGATGTATAATTTAAGCAGCTTTATCCACATTAACATTTTTGAAATCATAGTTCAAAGACCTTTTTTCTTCTTTTTTTTTTTAAAAAAAGGTTTAAGTTATCTAAACCGGGGTCTCCAACCTTGGCAACTTTAAGACTTGTGAACTTCAACTCCCAGAATTCCTCAGCCAGCGTTGCTGGGAGTTGAAGTCCACAAGTCTTAAAGTTGCCAAGGTTGGAGATCCCTGATCTAAACCATCAGAGTGTTAATAATTTATACAATAGTTCTATAATGAAGCATCTGCCTTTTATGGCGATATAATGAAACAGTATTTTAAAAGTAAAAGCAAGAGAAGGGCATTCACATTAGAAGGGTGCACTTACTACAAGATGTGGTTTTGGAAATAAATGGCTAATTCATAAAATAACCTGTTTTAATTCAGTGCCCATTTCAAAGTAAGATTCACACCTCCTATGACTAGCTTGGGAAAACAACAAATGACTGTAGTTTCTATGTAGCAATGGTTACTCAGAAATTAATAGGGGATTAGCATATCAGATTTTTAAATCTCCCATAAAATTTCCCAGTTCAAGTTGCTTTGTTTTGTTTTGGTATTAAATGGCTGAAATAGTACATTAGTCAAATCTAACATACTTGACATGTTTAAATTACGTAGTCATTTTTGTTCCTCTTCCTGGAAATTGTAGACACATAAAAAGGGGATTAACATTTCCCAACATTCAGCATCATATTTAAAAATGCAGTTCGCTGCAATTATTTCAGAAATCAGTAGAGTGATGCAAATATACCATGTTTCTTTTTACCCCTGAAATAAGCGCTTGGCCTTAATTTCGGGGAGGTCTTATTATTTTTGAGGTACAGGAGATGGCGAACATGGTCACCTCATGGCTGCTTCTGTGTTGCAATATTTACAGGGAGGGCTTATTTTTGGTGGAGGGCTTATTTTAGTGCATGCAATCAAAAGCCCGAGTGGGCTTATTATCCGGGGAGGTCTTATTTTTAGGGAAACAGAGTAATATAAATAAAAGGATCAAATCAAAATCTGATCTTTTTTTTTTAACCATCCTGGACCAGCACAAAAAAGTATACATTAAAATAAAACAGAACAGAACCAAACAGAACAAAGCATAGAAATAAGTTACAGTTAATGGTGAAATCAATGGGTGGTCAAAGTCTGCCTAATTTTACAGATAGTTTAACAAAATTTAGCTATGTTCAGTGAAACAATCATATTGATCCAACAATAACAGTTTTACATAAAAAAGAGTTTCTGGGATATTTAGTAGGTAAGGTGTTAAGAGCCTGTAAGTCTCTGTAGAAGGGCAATAAAGGGAAGAAGGGAAAATAAACTTCAATGAAAGGTGATCACATGTGAAATGCAAGCATTATATATTTTTAAAGGTTATTTGTATGCTACCGTACATCCTATTTATCAGACAAGGGAAGTCTGATGGCTTAGCTTTTAATTATTTAAATTTAGGTGCCTCCTAACCACCAAACTAACTTTAGGCAGCTCACAGTCTAAAAATAATAAAAATACAATACAGAACAAAACCAGAAGGGATTCAGTTGCTCAATAAAAAAAATATAGATTAAAAACACATCCAACAAGGGGTTCCATCCACTTTAACCAAATGCCTTGGAGAAGAACCGGGTCTTCAGCACCTTATAGAACACCAAATGGGGTTGTAGGAGCACACAGGTTTCAGGTGGGATCTTGTTCCAGAGGGCAGGCACAATGACAAGAAGACACATTTCCTGGGTCCCAGTAGGTGGCACTGTTTAATTGAAAGAACCCTGAACATGCTGCCTTAGATGGTATGTACCATCTAGCAAAAACCATGAAGGATAGGACAGTCTTTCCACTAACCTGGATTTGTCCCAATGCCCTACACCTAACCTTTGAGTAGACACTATAGGTTTTTTCAGGGGTGGGTGAGATCCGGCTTGCTTGCAGCTACTCTTTCTGTTAAGAACCTCTGGCCAACTGCAAAACATTCAACTTTGACTCTGCTGTATTCAGAAATGATGTATGTAAATGATGTTCTCTATTTACAGGTCACTACATTGTCAATAAACCCCAGGCAATAACTCCATCTCGGACAACACTGCTGCAAACAAAACCATTGCACAAAAAGAAAACTTTGGCACCCATTAAAATCGCCACAAAGAAACCTGTCACTAAAAAAGTGCATGTGCAACCACAGACAAAATACAAGAGAACTACTGTTACTGTCTATAAAAGTACAACTTCTACCACTACACGGATCCTTCCTTCAAGAAGAGGAGAAAAACCTACACAACCTGCAGCGGGGAAATGGCAAAAGCCCTCTCTAGTGCAGGGGATCAAACAAAGTGACTTAGGGTCGCATGCTTGTAACAGCGAGAGCTGTAACATGAGAGGAGATTGTAGTGTGGAAAACCATAGAATAAAGTGCAATTGCATGCTGGGATATAGTGGTGACTACTGCGAAAAAGAGGAACCAAAGTCTACGGCTGGTTCCATTGTTTTGAGTATCATTACTGTCTTACTACTTGTTATGGGAGCTGCAGGGATCTTTATCTACTATAGGAGACAAAGATCACGTCTAAGGTAAGTTTGGTTATCCTCTTTCTTTCTTTCTTTCAAATTAACTCACATTCAGTGGTGAAAATAGGCGAATGCAGTACATTTCTCTGCTACCTGATCTATAATAACATTAGTGTCTGCTTTTCTGTATTTCCCCTTTGAAGGATTAACATTTTGGAATTAACAGCAATTGGTGTTTGACATTAGAATTCTGTAGTGAATTCTACTAACTCTCTCACTCTATTTTTTATAATTCTATACATGCAATACATTTTTCTGCTACCTGATCTATAATAACATCTGCTTTTCTCTCACTCTATTTTTTATAATTCTATACATGCTTGATGTATTTATATTTCACTTTTTCTGCAAGGAATTTGGGATGGGTGGCATTTAAAATAAATTGTACTACCTTGCTCTATTAGTCAAGTGAATCCTGCCTGATAAGATTCTTCACATGTGCTACCAATTGCATTTTTAGTCCCACTTAAGTAGATATTCATCTAGTTAGGACTGCATTTGCTGCTAGAAAGTATGACGCTATAAACTTGGAGGTAGACACCCAGTAGGCAGAAGGCTATGCAAACAACATGAAGGCTAAATAGGCATGACATTGTCTGTTCAAACGCTTAAATACTATCTAATTCAAAACCCAGCCCTATCCAGTCAGTATACTTGCTGAATTCTATTTTCAGGCGACTGTTGACCTATGACAACGAACATTTAGTTTCATGTTGAATGTGAATTATGTATTTTAGGGGACTAGGAGGCAAGGTTTTTCTGTCATGGTACCTATCCTATGGAGTTCAACACAGGAGATTCAACAGGCCCCAACCTTGTTAGACTTTGAAGACCTTGAAGTCCTGACTGTTCACTCTGGTTGAAGATGTTAGCTGAGTTTGTCTTAGGAATAGAATAGAATAAGCTGGAAGGTACTTTGGAGGTCTTCTAATCCAGCCCCCTACTCTGGTTTTCCAACAGGAGAACCTATACCATTTTCGATAAATGACTGTCTAGACTCTTTTTTAAAACATCCAGTGTTGGAGCCCCCATGATTTCTGGAGGCACTGGTTAATTGTCCTCACTGTTAAGAAGTTTCTTCTTAATTCCAGGTTGCTTCTCTCCTTGGTTAATTTCTATCCATTCTTTCTTTCTAGACTAGCCAAACCCAAATCCTGCAGCCATTCTTCATATGTTTTAGTTCCAGACCTTTGATTATCTTAGTTGCTCTTCTTTGAACTTTCTCCAAAGTCTCAACATCTTTTTTGTAGTATGGTGACCAAAATTGGATGCAGTATTCCAGGTGTGGTCTTACTAGGGTTTTATAAAGCAGTAGTAATACTTCACCTGATTTTGATTCTATGCCTCTGTTTATACAGGAGGTGTTGCCTATATTGATGTGCCTCAATTGTGTGTTGCTGTTCTTGATCTTTGGTTATTTTTGTTTTTGGAGACATAGTTCACGGAGTATTGACCTATGTGTAGGACTATGAAGTTGTCTTGAAATAAACAACAACTATGGCCTTTATAAAACAAGTACCAACATGGTATTGAAAGGGAAATGTGGTAATAGGACTGATACTAATGTAAAATTACAACTCTGATAGAAAAATTCTGGCATTTAAACTGTTGCTCACATTAGATTTCTGTCCCTCTTTCTCAAAGGAGATCAAGTACGGGGTCCGATAAAACATTGGCCATCTACCAGAAGGATAACCAACCAGAAGGAGACAGCTATGTTGAAGATGAAACATGCATCAATGCCGCTTATGACCCAGGCCAGGTAACAGCTTCTAGTAAAATTTTAAAGTTGTATTTCGATCCCAAGCACGTACACTTGGTAGCCTTCTCTATAATCTTGAATTAATTATAGCCCCTTTATATTTAAGTATGATTTATATTTAAGGATATTTAAACTATTTGCGGTTGTTTTGAGTTAAAAGAGCCTCATGTGGCTCTTTCATCCCTCTCCCTGTCACTGGCCACTCCACAATTGATAGGGCTTTCGGTTAGGACAGGTAGAGGAAAAAGAATGCCGCGCTAGGAAGAGACTATGGTGGGGAACAGGACATCTGGTCAGCTCCAGAATTGAATGGTGGGCTTCCAGTTAGGACCTTTGTGACTCTTTGAGTGTTTAAGGTTGCTGAGCCCTGCCCTAGAGAAATTGATTTTGAGACTGATGAAAGGATAGTTTTGCCACTTAAATTAACTGCATCTTATTTTGCAAAGCTGATAGAGTTTCTTTATAGATTGTGCTTGATTAGATCAAACAAGCATCCAAACACATACCCTGGCTGCAGGATCTCGCAAAATGGGAAAACAATGTAAACATGCAAAGAATGTAATATAAAATGTTGAATCTTGATTTTTTTTCCCCCAACAGGAAATGAAAACTACTATGAAGACAAGCACAGATTTGTAAGAAAAATGAATTATGCTAACTATAAACCTCATTCTGTCTTCTCCAGCTGGAAACCAGGAAGGATTATGGAGAATTACAGAATGGGAATTTCTCAATGTCATATTTATTATATTACCACTCAGACTTTTAATGTTCTATTTAAATAGTATTTTAAAAGCCAGCTAAAAGTAGCAAACATGGAGAGATTCTACTGATAGCATGAGTTAGATTCCAGTTTTACAGTGAGGTGGAGACCAAATGAAATGTATTGCAATCACTTCTAGAGGTCAAACGGCATATCTAGTACTTAACTAGCAGCAGTTATGCAAGTGACAAGCTGTATAGTACTATGTCTAGACTAGAGTCATATATCAGCTTAGAAATGAAGGATAATATATAATTGTATGAAAAACAGAATGCACAATAAAAACTTCGGCGCAAACAACTTCCTACAAGAATTCAGCCCTTTGAATAATATGATTTGTATCCAACACCTACTAAACTTTACTAATCCCTCTGACACAGGCTTTTATGAATTCATGAATTTAGATGCAAGAAGCAATGCTTCCCTTTCATTAAAATATCAAATAGCATTTTCTTTCATTTTTACAGGTGTATTTCTTGGAAAGATTTATATTTACACTGGTCACTACTTTCCACTCTCCATTAATGACTTACTGTGGCTTAAGTAGAAAATTCTTTGAAAAATTCCATTTTCCCTCTACTGAACAGTTTGCAGCATAGATTTTTTTCCTGATTGCCATGTTTCTAACATCTCTATTTAGAGACAAGAAGGCTAAATATACTGGCCAGCATATCCCCTCCCCCTTTGTGTGTGTGTTTATGTATGTGTGTGTAGCTGAAACAACACTTTTTGGCTGGGCTTCCTTTCTCTTTTCTTGCTTCTTTTTTTTTTAATGAAAATTTTGAAAAAAAAATTCTACAAATATTTGATATAATATTATATAATTCCTTGTTTCTTTAGTCATAAGCTATCTGAAATTTCTTGGTCCCATATTTATTTTGAGTATAGTCAATCCATCTTCTCCACTCCAGTTTATATCTCTCGTTTGAGTGGTCCTTGAGATATGCAGATATTTTAGCCATTTCAGCTAGATTTGTGACTTTCAATGTCCATTCTTGAATAGTAGCCAAATCTTCCTTCTTCCAGTATTGCGCCACCAGCAGTCTAGCTGCAGTTATTAAATGCAGAATCAGGTTAATCTCTACAACTGTACAATCAGTAATTATACCTAGCAAAAATAACTGAGAGGTAAACTTTATCCTTTTTTTTTAGAACATTTTGCATAATCCACCATATTTTTATCCAAAATGCTTTAACCTTTTTACAAGTCCACCATATATGAAAGTAAGTAGCATCAGCACAATCACATCTCCAGCATTTAGGTTGTAAATTCGGAAACATAGAGGCCAGTTTTTTAGAATCTAGATGCCATCTATAAAACATCTTATAAAAGTTTTCTCTCAAATTTGGGGCTTGTGTAAACTTTACATTTCTTACCCATGTGATCTTTTCCCATGTGTCCAACATTATTGATTCTTCAAAATTTTGGACCCACATTATCATACAGTCTCTAACTAATTCTGTTTCCGAATCCATTTCTATTAATGCGTTATATAGACTCTTTATATGCATTGAACTTTGATTTCTGATTTGTTTTAGTAAGTTATCCTCGTCTTGCATAAAACTGATTTTTTGATCTCTTTTCCATCTGGCCTGTAACTGCCCATACTGAAACCATGTTTGAATTACCTTTTCCTCTTTTAGTACATTCAGGGGTTTTAATTGTAGCACACCTCTTTCTAAGGTAAGAAGCTGTCTGTATGTAATTACATCCTGTTTTTGTACTATGTTTTCTATTGCGTGTCTAGGAATTGCCCACATGGGTATCTTGTCATTTAGTTTGTATTAGTATTTTTTCCAGACCCGCAGTAGAGCATTCCTTAAAATATGACTTTTAAAATTCTTATCCACCTTTTTGTCATATAGCAAGTAAGCATGCCAACCATATACCAAATCATGCCCTTCAATATTAAGTATTCTATCATCTGTTAAATTAATCCAGTCACTGATTACAGATAAAACTACTGCTTCATAATATAGTTTTATATTTGGCAATTTCAAACCTCCTCTCTCACGCACATCTTGCATTATTTTTAGTTTAGTTTTATTCTGGGCTTCTTCCCTGCCCAAACAAATTTGTTAATACCCTTCTGCCATTCTAGCAAATTTGCATCTTTTTTAAGTATTGGTATCATTTGAAAAAGAAATAAAAATTTAGGCAGAACATTCATTTTCACTGCTGCTATTCTTCCCAACAAGGATAATTGTAATTTTTCCCAATTTTTCATCTCTGTCTGTATGCTACGCCATAGTGGCTCATAATTATACTTATATAGCTTCCCATTTGAGGTTGAAATATAGACTTGACTTTTCTCTTTTCTTGCTTCTTAGGGCCTCCGGTACTGAGTAGCATTATTCCATCATGGTCCTTTGTTGAGTTTTCCAGTTCTTCCACTAATGAATGTTTCATGGCTCTTCCTTGACTTAGCAATTTTTCTGGGAATTTTTGCCCAGATCAGCTCAGGATCATCATGCAGCATTTCTCTTTAAAACAACCAACACTGTTTAGATCCATTTTGGGTTGCCAGCACAGCACAGTTCTCTTTCTTAACAAGCTTTTAATGTGAGTAGATAGAGCTTCATTGCAGAAGAATAGGTGATTTGGAGAATGAAGAACGGGATTTTTGTCCCCAGTTTTATTATCAGTACATAGCGGCATCAAACTACACAGTTGGTAGAAGATTATAAAGCATTGCCAGAGTAGGAGGGAGGAAAATACAAATGCCCCTATGGAAGACAATATTGTGTAGTTTCAAGTTACTTCTTGGGCACATTACCAGAAGTAAGATTTTCACACTATGTTCACCAAGACAAAGCATCAATGACATATGGGTTTTCCTATGAAACCAGCTTGCCTGAAAAAGTACCCAACTATATATTTGAACAGCTTGCACCTTCCAAGTAAATGTTCTTTATTGGAAAAAGCCATACAACTGTATCTAGCCTGCCATTTTTTTTGTGTACAAGGTGTTTTCAAAGTATGAGAGCAGTTCCAGAGTTTACTTCCATCCTTATTGACTTACAGTTGTTAGCATGAGACCATCAGACTTGCTTACATTGGAAAACAATAGCTGTGCCAGAAGAATATGGCAGGACCAGTTATATTAACATTCTAAAGTAGCTATAGAAATAGGCAACAATTATTAGAGAATCTTTTCATGATCAGTGTGATGAAAGAGATCCTTTAGTATAGAATGAATGAATGAGCTGGAAGGGACCTTGGAGGTCTTCTAGGCCAGCCCTCTGCTCAAGCAGGAGATTCTCCTGTGTGCTGCTTGGGGAATCCAAGCATGGGTTAACTTTGTCCATTAGCCTAGAGGCTGAGTTATGTAAAGGTTGACCATGCCTCCTCTGACTGGATGGGTCAGTTTTTTAACTCAGTCCAGCCAGAAGAGACGTATACCAATTTTCTCCAGACTAATTGACAAAATTCTACCTTATTCCTGGATTCAACAAGTTGCTGGAAGTGATTTAGAAATGTTATTGCACGTTTAAAGGGAGAGGCGGCAGTTCGCTGCCTGCCCAGTTCTTCCGAAGCGCTTGCAGCGTCCGGGCCAGGTACTTGCAGGCTCTTGGGAGCTATTATGATTGGAGCTCGGGCTGCGATTGCTGGCATGGAATTGTTTCGCCGCCATTTTTATTGTCCTTATTGCTCGCGTCTGGGGCTGTTTTCCCCGCCCGTGCTGCCTGCCTTGGGAACAACCCGCCTTTTGTGGTGAGGTTTTCAGGCTTATTCTTCGCCCGCCCCCGTTAGTGGAGAGTGCTGGCTCTGCCGAGGGCATCCACGTAGTGGAGAGCCTGGGAGCGGCTTTGTTGGTGGCAGCCACTTTCAAACTTCGCGCCAAAGTTGCGGTCGCCATTTTGGGACCATTTATTCATGCGCACGCCCAGAGGCAGCCGGAAAGGGGGCATTGCGAGTCTTCGCGCCCAAAGGAGCTGCTGAGTCATCGGCCCTCCCACTTCCCTCACTTCAGCTTGGCTGACTTAGTGAGAGGATCATTTTAACACAGCTCCTGCTTGCCACGCAGCCTGCTTCCATTGGTGCTTAATACTGTGATACAGTCCGGTTGAGTCTTTTCAATTCTTATTGCAATCATCGGCCCTCCCACTTCCCTCACCTCGGCTTGGCTGACTTAGTGAGAGGAACGTTTTAATGCAGCTCCTGCTTGCCACACGGCCTGCTTCCGTTGGTGCTTAATACTGTGATACAGTCCGGTTGATTCTTTTCAATTTTTATTGTAAGAATGGCTGACCAATCCACCTCAAGAGGTATTGTAGAACCCTCTACTGACTCCCAGCCCCCTGCTCTGGTTAGCTTGAGGCCCAGCAGGGCCGCTTCCAGGGTCTCCAGTCAATGGCCCAGGGACACATCCGGAGCTCCGGATAGGTCCCACAGGTGGAAAGAAAAGCCCAAGACAGCAACTAAGGCTGCAGGAGAGGCTAACAATTCACCCCCGGTGTTATTCCCTCAACATAGTTCACCAGCCCCCTCACTGTGCCCAACAGGGAATCAGGGCTGGTCACCGGATCTTCTCCTGCCCCAGGTTTCTGATTTTGGGGAGGGGGCGTTGGGGCCCCAATCCCCTCCAGTCCTTTCAGAGTCCAGTGCGGCTTCAGCCCACACAATCCCACGTGCTGGGCCTTCTGCTACCTTTACCCCTACTGCTACAGGCCTGAGGCCTGTGGAAGGTCAGGATCTAGGCCTTCCTCCAGATCTCTTCCATATGATTTCTGCAGCAATACCCAAAGGTGTGGATGTTGAGCTGCATCGCAGAGCTCAGGCTCTTGGTGCCCCCAGTGCCCAGAGTGGGCCTAATCCCCAGGCCCCGCAGGTGGATTTCCCAGACATTCAGGCAGGCCCATCCTCACCTCTTCCCTCAGTCTATAGTGAGGATTCGGCCTTGGTGGAAGAAGGGGAGGTGATAGACAGGGATTTCTCTGATGATGAAGGTTTGATTTTCGATCAACCTAATTCCTCTGGATTATTTCGCCCCACACTGTTTAAGTCTTTATTATATAAAGCTAAGACTACCACTCACGTGGGGGAGGCGACCTCTAAGGATAGCACTGCAGTTGGCTTGGATGCAACTGAACGCCTTTTTGCTGAGCAAGTTTCACTGCAGGAGGTTATCCCCTCCCCCAAGCTTTTTCTAGATCTTGTCCAAAAGCAATGGGATCAACCGACTGTGGTTGCCCCACCCAGCAATGGGGATAGGAAATTATACACTTCCACTCCGGAACTAGAGGGCATTCTGCAATTCCCGACTGTGGACCCACCTGTGGCTGCTCTAGCTTCCCCAGCCCTAATCCCATCAGTGATTTCTGAGGGCCTGAAGGCGGAAGACCGTAAGGCCGAGACAGTCATTTGTAAGACCCATCAGGCTGCGTCCTGGGCCCTGCGTGCTGCTACTGCAGCGTCTTTCTTTAATAAGACTTCCTTGGTCTGGCTCAGGCAGATGCAGGATAGGCTTGCCCTTGATGACGTGTGTCTTCACCAAGACGTTACCAAACTGATGGCAGCCCTGGAATTCTCAGCGGATGTCACTCTTAATGCAGCAAAATTTGCCTCCTGGGCTGTGGTATCCAATGTTGCATCCCGGCGCCTACTATGGCTTCGCCACTGGCAGGCCGACGTTAAATCCAAGTGGCACCTTGCTTCCACACCCATCAAGGATGGGGCCTTGTTTGGGTTTGTTCTCGACCCAATTCTCATTGAGACAAGGGATAAATGCAAGGTCCTTCCTTCCGCTGGTGAGCATGCCAATAGAAGACAGCAGCCTTACAATAGGCGCCAGCCCTTTCAGGCCAGTGATTCTGGATTCACCACCGCCCCATATGTTCCCCACTACAACAGAACCTTTACCCAACTGCAGGACCGTGGTCAGGACCGCACGAGGGCCAGGGATAGGGGCCACCAGCAGAACCAGGCACAATCCCAGAACAGAAGGCCATTTCGTGGGGCTGGCAACTGGTCCTTTCGGAGGTACCGGTGACTCACAAGGGCAAGAACCCATGGGCGGGCGTCTCCTGGCCTTCGCTCATCAGTGGGCAGAGACCACGTCTGACGCCTGGGCCTTCCAGGTCGTGAGGCTGGGCCTCACTCTAGAATTTCTCTCCATTCCCCTGCGGCAGTTCATCAGGTGTCCTGTGCCCAGATGCTCGATGAAAAGACATCTCATGGACACTGAAATACAACATCTCATCTCCATCAAATGCCATAGAACAGGTTCCAAAGGGTCATGAAGGACTAGGGTTGTATTCAATCTTATTCCTAGTGCCCAGAAACTTGGGGGGGATGGTGGGCCATTCTAGATTTGAAAAGACTCAATCTGTACATCAAGTATCAAAGGTTCAAGATGCAATCCCTAAAAAGCATCTTGGCATCCATCTGCCAGGGCGACATGATGACATCAGTCGACAACAAGGAGCGTACCTCCACATGCCCATCCATCCGGCACATCGGAGGTTTCTACGCTTTCATTTCGCTGGCTGACACTTTCAATACCGAGCCTTGCCCTTCGGCCTGTCATCGGCCCCTCGAACATTTACCAAACTCTTGGCGGTTGTGGCAGCGTTGCTTCGCTCAGTCCCGGTGAGAGTGAATTGTTACCTAGATGACATCTTGGTTCTGTCTCCATCTCGGGACCAGGCCCTATGGGATCTACAGGTAACAATGGACTCACTGCGGAGACACGAGTTCGTCCTGAACCTTCCCAAAAGTCACCTGCAGCCAACGACGTCGTTGCTCCACCTGGGAACCATCATCAATTCCGTCACTTGTGAGGTCTCCCTGTCCCTGGAGAGACGACAGAGCATCCAACACCTGGCAACTCAGGTATTATCTCAGAGACTCTTACCATTGGCTATGCTTTCCCAACTACTTGGGAAAATGATTTCCTGTATAAATATTGTTCCCTGGGTCAGATTCCATGCACACCCACTGCAGTGGTTTCAGAGGGCACACACCAGCCACTCCCAGATCAAGGTTCGGCTCCCACCCAAATCTCTCAGGTCCCTCCGGTGGTGGATGTCCTCCAAACTCTTCAAAGGGTGCCCATTCAAGGAACCAGACCGCATCTAAATTATGACGGATGCCGGTCTATTCGGGTGGGGGGGCCATGCCCTGGACTGAGTCGCACAGGGTCGCTGGTCAAGAGCTGAGCAACAGCATCAATTGGCTGGAGCTCTGGGCCATCCGGCTAGCCCTCCAAGAGTTGCAGGACATAGTGTCGCACAACCACATACTGATCTTGACTGACAACGTGGCCTCCAAGGCCCACATCAACCGCCAAAGGGGCACCCACTCCAGGGCCCTGATGCTGGAGGCGGAGAAGCTTCACCACTGGGCGGAGAACAGGCTGTTGTCACTTCGGGCGGAACATATCTCGGGCGTTTCCAACAGACAGGCGGACTGGCTGAGCAGGGCCACTGTGGACCAAGCGGAGTGGCAACTCCACCCCAACCTCTTCCAGGAGCTCTCGCACTGGTTTGGCCATCCCGAGGTGGACCTGTTCGCACAGCCTCACAATGTGCAACTACTGAGATTTTACACCAGGTACGTGACACCCGGGGCGGAGAGAGTGGATGCCCTGTGCACCCCATGGCTGGCCGGCCTCCTTTACACCTTCCCACCTCTCCCGATCCTCCCGCTGGTCATTCAAAAGATCCTGACGGAGCAAGCAGAAGTCCTGTTGGTGGCTCCGATGTGGTCCCGGCGCCCCTGGTATGCAGACCTCGTGCACCTGTTGATTTCATGTCCATGGAGGATTCTGGATGACCAGATCCAGCTCAACCAGGGAGCTCTCATCCACCCGAATCTCCAGCTGCTACAGTTAGCCATGTGGCACGTGAGCGGGCTATTCTAACCGGATTGCACTACTCAAGTAAGGTCATTGACACTATTCAAGTGGCTCATTATCCATCTACTACTCGTATATACGAGGCACCTGGCAGGCCTTCTGCAGGTGGTGCCGCCACACTGGGGCTGACCCTCTCAAGGCTTTAGTGTCCCATGTCCTGGACTTTTTGCAAACAGGACTTGACAAGGGTTTAGCACCCAACATGCTTCGCAGGCAGGTCGCGGTTTTAGCCACTATAATTGGGGGTGGCCAGAGCCATTCATTGTCTTAACATTCATGGGTTAAATCCTTTTTGAAAGGTGCAGCTAATCTCAGACCTCAGACCGTGCACCGTTACCCTACTTGGGACTTGACATTAGTGCTCAGGGCTCTTATGGCGCCTCCATTTGAGCCTATTACTTCCATCAGCCTTCGGTTGCTGCCTCTTAAGACTGTGTTTTTGGTGGCTATTACATCGGCCAGGAGGGTGTCTGAATTGGCAGCGCTTTCAGTTCAGCCAGACCTCTGCATATTCCAGCCCAACAAAGTCGTCGTTTGTTTGGATCCGGCCTTCCTGCCAAAAATCAACACGCTGTTTCACAGGGCTCAGGAGCTCATCCTTCCGGACTTCTGCCCCCACCCTTCCCATCCACAGGAACACCAGTGGCACCACCTGGATGTGCGCAGGACTCTTCGACGCTATGTGAAGCGCACTGCGACCTTCATACGGTCGGAAGCACTTTTTGTATCCTTTCAACCATCATCCATGGGGCAGAAGGTATACCATTCCCATACCATCGGCCGATGGTTAAAGGCGTGCATCGCTCTTGCTTATGACAGCCAATCCCGACCGGTTCCCAGGCGCATTACTCCTCATTCTACCAGAAGTGCAGCTACCACAGCGGCCTGGGCTACGCAAGCCTCAGTGGAGGAGATTTGCAGGGCGGCTACCTGGTCGTCGCCATCACCATTTATTTAACATTACAAGGTTGACGTGTTTGCCTCAGCTGAGGCTTCCTTTGGCGGCGAGTGTTGCAAAGGGTGATTTCTTCTCCGGGGCACCCTGACCAGCCTAGCTCCTGCTAGGCTTAATTGCTTTGGCATGTCCCATGCTTGGATTCCCCAAGTAGCACACAGGAAAACAACCGTTGACTTACCTGAATGGTCCTTCTATGTGTGCTGTGAGGGGAATCCAAACCCACCCGCAGTTTCGGCTGGCCAGGGCTATCTCATGACTCTGACTCGATGACTGATCCTTATCTGTTTACTGACTTGACTCTACTCTGGATTGGATTGGATTGGATTTATTACATTTATATGCCGCCCTTTTCCCCAAAGGGGACTCAGGGCGGCTCACAATTCAATCAGGGAAGGGGTACAGACAGGGGGATAAAAAGACGAGACATAACAGTACAAAATTTAAAAACACACAACAACCATACCATTCGAGAAGGGGGGCAAAAACTCTGGACGTGACTATTAAGACTTGTTTTGGCTACGGCCATCATTGCAATACACTTGACATTGCTACACATCATTAATCGACTGACTTCGTACAAAACTGACCCATCCAGTCAGAGGAGGCATGGTCAACATTTACATAACTCAGTCTCTAGGCTAATGGACAAAGTTAACCCATGCTTGGATTCCCCTCGCAGCACACATAGAATGACCGTTCAGGTAAGTCAACGGTCGACCTATACTATTTCAGATAAATTCTCCTCAAACATGTTTTGTTAGTTTGCTGGTATTAGAGTACCAGTTTTTTTTTCCCCCCAATAATGGAAGCTGGCTTGGGAGCTGCACTATGTTGGTATTACAACTTTAGTACATTTCCAATGCTAATGTCCATGTATTGATTGTCTTGCTAAGTAGCTCTCCATCTTGACTCTGAATGAATACCTTACGTTAGAATTGTTACTGTTTGTGAGATTGTTTGTTTTACTATCAAGGAAGTGCTGTTTTAATATTTCCATCATAGTCCACGCCCACCTTGTGCCCTACTGCTGCACCAGGATACAAATGCAAATGTTGGTTCAAGCAAAGCACAATAAACAGAAAGAGAAAAGGATTAGTCTTAATCCTTAATCCATATCCACCCACACCCCTAGCAGAAATGTCGGTTGGGTGTAGCATATTTATTCTTTAGATATTTGAAGGACTGCGACATGCTTACTTTGGGTTTAATAAGGGTTTAAACCAGTACATCACATTAAAAGAAAAAACGGTTGACTATAGGCCTTAGAATGAGCCACTTCATCATCTTGGCTACTTAACATGGGTTCACTATCCTAACAGGAAGGAGAACTCTCCAGAGGTGGGTTTTCATCAGTTCTCACCGGTTTGGGTAGTGGTAATTTGGCTTGGATTGCAGAATTGGCAGTGACCCAGGCTGGCCACGCTCCTGAACCGGCTCCCCAGTCTCCGCTGCTGTTGCTGACATGTTTTTTATTAGCTTTTCATGATCTTCGTGCATGCACAGAACAATTTACAGTGAAATGCATGCATAATGCATATCTGGCACGAGTGTAGCGAAGCGATAACCAACACCAGTAGGAACCCACCCCTGGAACTCTCTTGAATATCTAGCCTATAACACTAGGACTTTTGGGCATGTATTTTTCTCAATACTATTTTCTATTAGAGGAGTTGATTTATTTAGAGGTGTTTAAATTGGGATTTTTGTACATGAAATGTATGTGCATTTTTACCAAGGTATAGATATTTTCCCCCCTTCCTTCAGCCCTTTTCCCTGCTTCTCTTTCCAAATGATAAGCATGGTACTTTCAAGGATGGGCAGCTTCTACTATCAAGGCAAGAATGATTCTGCTTTTCCAACATTTTATTCAGAATTCTTATTAATGAATGAAAGAGAGTCATGCCTGTGGTATACAAAGTGCATATTTCAGCTGAGCTGCTATCAGATTCAAAATCCATTGCCTGTTATGTAATTCTAAAGAAAATCTGTTAACAACACACAGGGATTCTTTCTTACTTTGTTTACAAGCATCTGATACTGCTTTTAATGTTATCCTGGTGTTGGATTGGGAATCATTAAAGGAAGTTGAAAATAATGTGTGTAGCTACAAAAATATGCCTTGCCATAGAGGAAGAAGGCTTAAAATGCCTAAGAAAATAAATATATGACTGAGATGCCTCAGTATTAAGTGCTTTTTAGAATTCAGCATTTTTTGCTTTTACAATCTATTCATTATGAAGGGTAGAGCCAGGTGACCATGTGAAAGTCCAGCCTGAAAGCCTTTGAGGTAATAGAAGAGTAAATGAATTCATTTGTCAAGTTCTATTCTGTGATAGTAAAAAGACCAGGAGTCAGTATATTTCTTAGCATTTGAATGTGAAACAATTTGAGAAAAGGGGGGAGGGGGTTTACATAGAGCAAGGATCTCCAATCTTGGCAACTTTAACACTGGCTGAGGAACTCTGGGAGTTGAAGTCCACAAGTGTTAAAGTTGACAAGGTTGGAGACCCCTGATGTAGAGGACCTAAGATAGAAACACACTCTTTAACTTCCATTAATGTGGCTGCCATCCCAAACATGCATACTTTTGAATCACGATTTACACAATACACTTAACTTTATGAAATCATATGTCCGCAGCATCCACTTTTACTGTCCTTTCTATGGTTTCTTAACCAAAAGTGGAGTCTTACCTATACCTTCTTGGTACTTTGCCTTAACTTGAACCAGTCATTATTTTCATGCTTATGGAAGCTGAATTTAAAATCCATTACAAGCCAGAAGTGACAACCACTCTTGTTCTGAAGAACTGAGCTTAACTCTTTATCCCTGGTTAATCACCTACAGGGAAAGAAGGAAGTAGGATGGCAATCTAGTAATCTTTTACAGTTGCATGCACACAGAGATAAACTGTGTGGAAAAGGGTAGGATTGTGCTGTAAAGTGTGATTCTCACCCTACCTTTTGGTGATGAAGACATTAATGAGAGGTTGGGCAATGCATTTATTTTTATCTAGAGTGTGGGAGTCCTTTTGAAGTCAGGCAAGTTAATTCTAGGAACATTATCCATTTTTTCTCTGTTATTCTGGTTCAATGCAGCAGTATTTGTCATATCAGAAAGCTGATTTTTTTTCCATTTGCCTTCTTTCTCCCAGCTTGAACCTTAGGATTTTATATCCATAAAAAAAAAAAAAACACCAGTTCTTGTTTCAAGAGGAGACCTGCTTAACTTCTCTTTTTCCATGATGTTCCAATTCGGTGGTGAACAAAAAATAAGATTCTACATTCAGGCAAGAAAAACCAAATGCACAGATATAGTGTACAATATGGTTCAATAGTAGTAACTGTGAGACGGATCTTGGCGTCCTAATCGCTTAAATATGAGCCAGCAGTGTGCAGCAGCTGCCAAAAAAGCCAACATAGTTCTAGGCTGCATAAACAGAGGGATAGAATCAAGATCACGTGAAGTGTTAATACCACTTTATAATGCCTTGGTAAGGCCACGCTTGGAATACTGCATTCAGTTTTGGTCGCTACAATGTAAAAAAGATGTTGAGACTCTAGAAGGAGTGCAGAGAAGAGCAACAAAGATGATTAGGGGATTGGAGACTAAAACATAAAGAACGGTTGCTGGAATTGGGTAATTTAGTTTAATGAAAAGAAGGACTAGGGATGACATGATAGCTGGTCAATTCACACCACTTGTCATTTTTAATATTTATCCTGACTCCCAAAACCAATTAATAACAAATACCAAGGTACCACTATATTTGTATTGATCTCTTTGAATCAGTGTTACTCCTTACAACTGCCTGGACAAGGCCCTGAGGTTATCTTGGCAAAGTTTCAGAAATGGTTTGCCGTTGCCTGCTTCCCAGGGCTGAGAGGGAGTGACTGTCCCAAGGTCATCCAGCTGGCTTTGTACCTAAAGAGGGACTAGGGAAAAAATTATAACAGAGTTACTGTACCTTTCTTTTAAAATAATCGCAACATGGTTATACAGCGCTCTCTCTCTCTCTCTCTCTCTCTCTCTCTCTCTCTCTCTCTCTCTCTCTCTCTCTCTCTCTCTCTCTCTCTCTCTCTCTCTCTCTCTATCTCTATCTCTCTCTCTATCTCTCTCTATCTCTATCATCTATCTATCTATCTCTATCCCCCAATGCATGACTTTAGAAATTGGAAAACAATTGAATCACATATGCCCCCATCAAAATTACTCTTACTGAACCACTATGAAATACAGAAATCAACTGTACTGTAGTTTACAACATAGTGAACTAGAGAGGCAGCAAACTTGGCATTAAGGTGCTGATATCTGTGGATGAGTGGTGTGAATTGACCAGCTGCAGAATTGGCCAGCCAGTTTTTTAGTTGTTGGAGTAGTTAAGATTAAACTATGAGTTCCTTTCCAAGTTCCCTTTCTCAGTTGCTTTGAGATTTGGAAAAGCTCCACCTGCAACCTTGCGACTGTACAATGTCTGCTATTTGAAAAATGTCATAACTGATAAAATATTAACATGACATAACTGTATGGTGTTCACAGAAATAGCACAACATTGGCACTTTTCTTTTGGGGCTTTTGAATGCCCTTCCCACTTGCTTTACAACATATTTTATTGAGAAAGTTAGAGATCTTTGCTCAGGGGCAGGTGAGGGCAGTGTTGGTGGCAGTTCTCATGTCTCTAAAGATGCAAACTTGCTTCCTAAAGCTATCACCATCAATCGGAAACTGATTGCCTTTGAAACTACAGAGGTTTTGACATGGCATTATTTATCCACCATCCATCATACAATATATAGACACATCATGCACACACTTAGCTAAAAAGTATTTTTGCAAGCAAGAAGCATTTCTTTTCACTTTACCACACCTTTATTGATAGAACTCTCAGCCTTTCCATGGTATTTAACTCAGACAAGCAAGGACTCAGTAAACAGAGCACAAAATATATCTTAACTCTTGAGTGGCGTGGTGGGGGGGATGGATGATCTTCCCTTCTGTTGGGTGTGGTGTGCATTCTTTCGCCTACAGGGACTCACCTAGTGCTTGGGCAGGGGTAGTTGGTCTCTTGAGGATCCAGTGGGGTTGGGGGTTGGTTGAGTGTGTCCTAGCCTTGGAGGAAGGATCCAGAAGAGGTAGGAACATCTGCTTGACACTTGCCCTATGGAATATCAAGTCCCCAAACAACACCTCTGCTAACCTTCTGGAAGTCTCTCCATATGTGATTGGGTCAACAGACCTGGAAGTTGCAAAGGAATGGTGATCTGAGGAAGTGACTCTATTGTTCACAATGCCTGACTCCCTCCCTCTCTCTCCCTCCCTCCCTCCCTCTCTCTCTCTACTTTTTAATAGTAATTTCCATTTTTGTATTTATTTATTTTTTAAAAATGTCTTTAAGGTTTGATTGCATGCTGCCCAAAATCACATTTTGTGAGATGGGCAGCCATATAAATAAGATATACACTTACATACATAAATACATCAGGATGGTGACAGGTAGAAGAAGCATGACAGCCATTTCGGATGGGCCACTCTCAGGGCCCCGATGTTTGCAAGTAGACCCACTCTATGGCCCTGGGTTATGTATCATTTGGGTTATAGCAGTGTTTCTCAAGTAGCTACTTGAAAGATTTTCTTTGTCCTTTTTTTTAAATGGGAGCAGAGTATATACCCCTGTTAACTCAGGATGCTTTCATAGTACATTAATTGGCACCACAGGTGTACATTGGAGGAGGCAGAGACTTTAAAAGTGGTTTCCAAACTGAAATTTTAATATAAAAGAGGGGAGAAAAGCAGTGGTGGGATTCAGCCAGTTCGCACCTATTCGGGAGAACTGGTTGGTAACTTTCTAAGTAGTTCAGAGAACCGATTGTTGGAAGAAATCTCCTTTTGTTTTTTTCCACTTTACAGGGCTAATCCTGTAAGGAAGGCAGGAAGCTTGAGTTGGCCACACCCACCCAGTCACATGACCACCAAGCCCCACCTACCCAGATGGTCATTAGGGAAGAGAACAAGTTGTTAAATTATTTGAATCCCACCACTGGAGAAAAGTATGTACACAAGTCGGTGGGTTTCAAAAAATTTTAGAACCTTTTCTGTAGGTGTGGCCTGCTTTGTGGGAGTGGCTTGCTAGCCATGTGACCGAGTGGGAGTGGCTTGGCAGTCATGTGACTGGGTGGGCGTGACCAACTTGTAAAATGTGGTGAAGCTCACTTAACAATGCACTTGCTTAGCAACCAAAATGTTGGCTCAGAAACTCTGGCATTTGAAGCATGCAAGTCTTAAAGCTGTCAAGTTACAAGACCCTTGCACCCCTCACCCTATAGAAAAAAAAACCAGGGGTGTTCAAACCTGACAGCTTTAAGACTTGTGGACTTCAACTCCCAGAATTCCTCCTCTCGCTCTTTATCTTGATGATGTATGGACGGGCGGAGAGAGGGAGCTGGAACCGGTTCTAAACAGCACTGTAGATTTGTGGAACCTCTTCTATAGAAGAGGTTAGAACTGGCAGGAACCCACCCCTGACACAAGTGAAGAACAATCAGTTAAAACTACTGAATTTTAATTACATTTAAATGTAAACAAAATCTAGGGCTGTGATGGCGAACCTATGGCACAGGTGCCAGAAGTGGCACACAGAGCCCTCTCTGTGGGCACGCGCACCGTCACCAGTTGCTCTTCCGGGTTCAGGCGCTCTGGCGCACCCGCTCCAGTTTCGGCAGTCGATGCCGAAAAGGTTAGCAATCTCTGATCTAGGGAATGGAACCTCTCACGTACCACTCAAAAATCACTTTTTGAAATTTCATTTTTGAGAAAGATTCACAGCTCCATATTCAGCAGGGATTAACCAAACTTCTGGTGAGTTGGTTAGTTAAGCAGGTATAAGATGTTAATACACCATGAAGTGGTTTAAATTTAATTCAGGAATGTATTTTAATAATGAAAGACTAAAAACCCAATAAAATTAAACACGAGATCTGTAGGCCAAAAAGAAGCCTGTATCCTTTAAAAAAAAATTAAGGAAAAAAAATTGTTTCAGACCAAGCACAAAAAATAAAAATACAAGTAAAGAATCAATAAAGAAAAAAATTCACAAGATTTAAAGGCTACATGAATAAATATGGCCACTCTGCCAAATGGAATGCCTACCTTGCATCATTTATCTGCCCTTGACTTTAGAGGTGGTTATTATTATACTTGGATTTCAGTTTCAGGGAAAAATTATATTTTCAGCAGCATTTCATCCATATCTACCAAATCTTTCACCTCATTGTATTTTAGTATACTATAGCCGGAAGTTGCCCATTATTGCATGAACAGATTAAAAATTAATACAAGTTGGTATTTATATAAATCTTGAAAATACTTCAGGGTGTAATTAAGCTTCATTGGTAACTTACTCTGCAGAACATATCATTTTAGTAATCTAGTGTTGCTCCAAATTCTTAGCTTTATTATGGGGAAAAAATTCTGATGATGACTAAAATAATCCTAAAGCAGAAATAAATTTCCTAATAGCTTTGCAAAAATAACTCTATTTATTCAAACATTTATCTCAGAAATCACAATAACTGTTCACGTAATCCAAACTGTATCATTACACAATGATTCCATTTAAATGTTAGTTTGTCTTTGGATGTTCAGACCTTAATTTGTGGCATAATGTTGTAGGATGTTGCTGTTATTCCCCCCCCCCCAATGATGGGTTTCTGTGCCTTTAATTAGAAGCTACTCATTAGTAAATGTAAACATTTTAGCATGTTTGGTATGGCAGGACAATATCACAGATTGTCCTGCCCCTTATTACATTCCATATTAAAATAATATTTTCCTTGTCATAAATAGAAAACATGAAGGCAAGCAGTAATTTAACTGCTTTTCCCATCAAGGAAATAGATACTGATTCATTTTGATACTGCAAGCACAATATTTGAAGAAAAATAGAAGAACCCTGCGGAGAAGACAATCTAGATTCTAGAAGCATCCTGGCTAGAAGTGGTGGGCCATACCAGGTAGAACCTCCTAGCTGAATCTTGCTGATCTCAAGAAGTTTGTGCAAAATTGGATTTTATTAATATTAGAATGAGAGATCACCAAGAAATCTCAAGACTACAGTTGGGGATTGGGAAAATGAAACACACACAACACACACCTAAATAAGACAATCACGACCCACCTGCCTTGTAGTCAAAGAAATCACATGTTCATTAAGTTATCAAAAACTCAGCTCAGCTCAAGGGAATGGCCCCGTTACTCTATTCTAAATGTTGCACATACAGCAGAATGCAAGACGGTGCAGAAAAGCTCTCTGTGATGTTCCCACCTACTAGTTTTCATTCAATCTGGGGTAAGGGAATTGCTTTCCAAATTTGATTGAAAAGAAGAGAGCTGGAAGAGGTGAAATTCTCATGGTGGAATGGGATACCCTTGCACTTCTTTTAGTGAAGAGGTGGCAAAGGAACGTGCAACTATGCTATCCTTTACTATTTCATCTTCTCAGGAGCAGACAGCACACTACTGGTTCTCACACTGAATCCCAGAGTAAAGCATTATGAAGGAACCACCACTCCCCTTGGGCTTTTTTTTTTATTACATTAGGGAGAGTGGAGAGAGAATTCCAAAAAATAAAAAAGAGATTTCTCCAAACACTATTGGCCAGACAATAAAGCAGCTCAAAACACCATCAAGAAAGAACTTTCCAACTACCTGAAATATGAGAAAAATAGAAACCTCTCTTTGAAGGGGGGGGAGGGAGCTGGGAACCCCTTTTGATAAATCGCAAGGCATGTTTTGGCACAGCCTTAGCAGAAAGTCTTAAGAGTAAATTATCTGCATTCAAGTATATCTACATAAGGTATATAAACTTCTCTGTGCAACTGACTGTGATTTCCCTTCCTCACATGAATGTATACACATTCAAACAAATGTGGATAAGTTTTCCTTGCAGCTTTCCCTCCGTATCTGAATAACTAAGGAAGAGGATTATAGCTTTGTATGAAAAGTTGTACAGAATCTCTACTAAGTCTCCCTTCAGCCTTTCATCTGAGAGTAAAAAAAGCAAACGCTTAAGAGCTCTAAGTAGCACCGTTGTAAAAGCAGTTTTTAATACCCAGCAGGACAATCCTATGCATGGCTGATCAGCAGTAAGTTTTTGAGCGTAAGGGTTTTCTGCTCAGTTCAGTGCTTATTGCTTGCAGTTTAAATTTCTGTTTAGACCTTTTACCATAATTTACAATATTTTTTAAAATCCTGCTTTTATTTACTAACCAGGTGGCTCATTTGAGAGGATCCTTAGCCCACTTCATCTCCAAACTCCTAACTCTGGCCCCGGTTAAGGGCACGATTCATTCCATTTACACCTTTTCTGTGTGCAGTGACTATAATATATGTTGCCTAAGCAGCATGCCGGTATCCTGAGAAAATACATAAATCACGTACTGCTCCAGAATCTCAGTGGCTCTTTTATAGATTCATTTGTCAAGAGGGAAGGAGAAATGTTAAATTGGTAAAGAGGACTTTCCTGGATGGACATTTCATAGTATAATACCAAGAATTTTCCTCCTTGCTTTGGCTTTGTGAGAATTCTCAAGTTTAGGGCTAAACATCTGAGTCACAGGGAAGGTTGCGCTCACTCCTGCTCTTACTCCAGGTCCTCTCCCCTTCCAGCACATCCAGAGAATTACTGTAGGATCTGGGCATGGGATTCCAGGATTGCCGGGGAACTGGTGTGCTGCTGATGGGGGAAGAGATGGCTCCAACTGTTGACAGATTCTGCTGGTTGCGGGTTGCATTCCTGGAATTCATGGTGCTTTTTTTCAGTCTCAACTCTTTGCAGCATTGGCCGAAGCTAATAGTCAGAGTGATGCCTCCGATAATTTCCAGGCAGCTCCCTAAGTATCCAAGAACCAAGCAGTAGGCCACCCGCATAGTAGTAGATGGAGGAGAAGGCAAGACATACAATTCATGATTGTACCATGAAACTGCAATCAAACTCAGCAAGCCGGAAACAAAGAGCACCAGGCCGCCTAGCCCCGCGAGCAAATGGTGGGGCATTTCCTGCCAACATCGCACGCCCAAGGAAGTCACAATCAGCCCCACGACTGTGACTGCCAGAGAAGAGGGCATGAGCCCTCTGGCCACTTGCACTGGCAGCTGCTTAAAGTAACCAAAGGTGTCTTCGATGTTGCATTTGTTTGTGGGGTCACTAATCTGCTCATTGCAAATATCCCAGATCCCTTGGTGCTGAATCACATCTCTTGGCATGTCAGGTAATCCAGTCACATCTCTCCAGCTGGGGGCCAGCGTGCTTGTCAGGTTCAACACAAGGCCACAGGGACCAAGCACAATGCCCACAATCATGGGGGTCGGAGTCCGCATGCTGCTGACCAAACAATCAAGCCCGAGAAGCTGTTACAGGAACCAGAAGAGGTTTCACCTTCTAGGTTGGCCTGCCTAGATAAGATTCCCTGCTAGGCTTCTGTTGGTGATCTCTGCTGAAAAAAGATTCTGGATTAGGGTTCAGGAAATCCGGCCATTCAGGATTCAGGTTCTCCACATACAAGCCCCACATTTACTGCAGAATTCCTTTAACTCCCTACTCTGCCAGGAAGAGAAACTGCAGCAAACCGTTGGGTTACTCTATTTTTCACTTTGCTAAAGCCCAACGCAATTTATGAAACATTTTCTTCATTCTAAATTCTGCCTCCTTTCCCCAGTGCTAAAGAGAACATTTTCCTCCCTCCCCCTGTAATCAGGAGTGGCTCCTGAAATATGGTAGATTTTTTTTCTCTTGAGTCCCTCCCAAGAGTGCCCCCTTCTAAAGTGTACTTTGCAGGGACCCTCCCAACAAGGAAGGTCAATGGCAGCCTAAGGATCTTTTTCTTCCCATTCAAGTTTAAAGATGGTTTGAGGATACCCCTCCTGAAATCCTGAAGCTCCCCCTGACTTGGAATCAGACATCAAAGAGAGCAAACATTTACTGTACCTGTCCACCTGCTCGGTCCTACTGCAGGCACACCTGTGACGTCCATTGTCTTCCCTCCTCTATGTACCCAGCTAAACGCACTCAGCTACTTCGACCGAAACTTCTTTGTATACAGAGAAACTGAATGCTGCTGTCGTTGCGAAACTTGTTCTATGTTGCACTTTATAGGCAAAAAGGGAGGGGAGGAGAAAGAAAACAGAAGTGGAACCAGGAAGGCTTTGTACCAGGTGTTGCCAAGTTGGTGACTTCAGGAAGGTGGGGTTTGCTGGAGAAGAACATCACACCTGCTTCTCTGTGTGCAAGACACGTAGTGATTTTTTAATTCTCCTGAGTAAAGGTCAGCTCTCATTGCTCAGGCTGCACAGACCATCTAAACAATCACCAATCCAAAGCAGCATTGCTTGTGTAAGTATTTTAAAAGATAAGCATGCAGATGGCACTAATGCCCTGAAAGGAAGAGCAGTGAGGGCTGCTTCTGAATCTGCCAAGGGAGAATAATTGTCAAAAGTGGAATGAGGAAAAGATCAGCATTTTAAGGAACTGATTAAACCATTCCTTTGCCACTTTTTAAGAACCTTTTTGTGCAGTACAGCTTTGGTATATTTTTAATTCCTTCTCACTCTCATTCCCCCTGTCTTGGTTTACCAACTTGCTGGCCAAACAATATAGCAGGAACTTAAAGAGCAGCTTCCTAAGCAGATGCTGGCAGATGCTCAAACGTGTTTCAGCTGTTGATTTCTGCACACTAGACAGGAGCGTGTTTCCTTATGTCTTACCTGGTTGTTTAACAATCTTTGGGAGGCCTTTACATCACGTTGGTTGTTTTTCTCAGTGGCAAGTACACCTAGTTGTATCCCTTGAGTAAATCATTGTTCAAAAAAACCAATTCTGACGCTGGCAAGGAGCCTGGGGTGTTCTCCTGGGAATGTGCTGTAATAAGGGTGGGAGTGGTGGGGGAGGGGAATTGATTGACTATTGGACCGTATTGCCATACTTCAGAGAACAAAGCAAAGGCAGAATGTAGAGACTTGTACAAGGAGATTTAGAAAATCTTTAGAATCTGCATATACTTTCTAGATCAGAGAAAGTTTTCCTTTTTCCCAACATAAACTGGATCACAGCAAAGCCTTTGAGTTGAGCTCAGCCCTTGGTGACTTCATGAGTCCTACAGGAGACTTTGTGTAGGTTTTTTTGGCAACAGTACAGAGGTGACCTGCCTTTACCTTCTCCCTGGATAATTTTGACTTTCCCAGTCTAGCCTACAACCCAGCATTTCATGATTCCCATCTACTGTAAATACTAATTGGGTCTGCCCTTGCTTAGGGTCTTTAGATCATGATCTCTATTCATTCTTTTTGCTACAGGAGGGGGCATGTATAAATAAGGATTATTGTGGATAATGTGGCATCTTGACACCAAGCCTTATTTTGCTTCTTAAGTTTCTGCACTGGTCAGCAGAGGGCAGCAACTGCTGATAAATAAACAAGGGTGTGGTTGGGTAGTGAGGGAAGGGACAAGAAATAATTTGGGCCAAGTCTTCGGGCAAGTATAAACACTGCCCCTGCTTTTCTTTTCCATAGCCACAGTGCTGTTCAGTACGGTATTTCTGCCCCTGGAATGTGTACTTGTTGCTAAAGATCAGAGCAACCGATTAGAAACTAGCATGCTTGTGCAGGGAAATTATATTTTTCAAGCAAATACTTGCAATATTGATTTTCTTGGTAAATGCACACCTATTACTCATCACGTCTTCCCTCCTTCTCCAGGTATGTATGTGTGTACGTGTGTGTATTTGTGGTGCAATGAATGCACTACAGATTGTAATAGCGGGTTTCTGCTTATGATTAGATACTTGTCAGGCCCCCAATGCTTTATGTGGAATTTCAGGTGTCTTTGCATGTGTGTATATAGTACTGCCTCTCTTCACTGTAGAAAAAAGCATACATAACATTATGAAAATAGAATTAGAGTCAAAAGCTTATTTTCACAACTCTTCATTTTGACTCCACCACCACCTAGTGATTAAATTGTGTAATGTTTCTGTATCCACATAACCCAACAACTTCCCACTATAGCATGGTTTGCCGACCTTGGCAACTTCAACACCCAGAATTTCCCAGCCAACAATTGCAATTTTATTTATTTATTTATTTATTTTGCTGCCCACCTCACTATCCAAGGTGACGATGGGCTCTAATACGCAAACTCCCCAGCCCGCATATGCAAATGGTATTATCATAAAGAGGTATATGTGCTACTGGAGGTCAATAAAAAAGAGATGACGGCCACTTCACAAGCATATTTCAGTTATGATCAGTCTGTTTCCTTAGGCCCAGTAAAGCCATAGTCTTCTGTTCCTCAGTTTAGAAAGAAAAGCAAAAAGGAGAAAAATAAATTAGAAAATGCACCCACTTTCGTTGTAGAAATGTATCATTGAATTAAAACAAAAACTACAATTCTCGGTTGAGTTCCCTTGTGGGACACTTTCTTAAATAACTGTGTTTTTTCAACCTATTGTGTTTAATTTTTTATTGGCATCGCGGATTGCATTAGCCATCCTGTTTTGACTAAGTCACACATTGTTTGGTTCACCGTCCTAAAGGCTGTGTCTTAAATCATGGTAAATAAATCACTAAATGACAGTGCAAAATGTGACCAGAATCAAAGCCTAAACATGCATTCAAGGAATGCCTTCTGAAACCCTTCAAGAGTATCAAGTAATGGCACACAGCTATATATCAAGTGTTCCTCTTCATGGCTTTTATAGTTTTAAGGAGTATGTTTTCCTACTATCTCCTACAACAGCCAACTGGATGTCCCTGCCTAGGATGCGTCGCCTGTCATATTCTGAGGAAATGCAAAGGCAGCAAAATCAAATAAATAAATACAACTTCAGAAGGCAACATTCAACTTGTGAAAAGTTTCCGATTGGTTTGGTTTCAAATACTCTGCCTCTCTGCCTCGAATTGGAGCATCTCGAACAAGGGGAGAAATCTCTGAGAACTAAAAGGGGTTGAGTCTCAGCATGGCGGCAATTGGTTCATATGTTAATGTTTTATTATGCGATGGTCAGTGCAACCGTGTCTTCTAGACTTGCTTTTCATTATTGCTCTGGGAGAAAGAGAAGGGAAACAACTGGATCACTTACTCATTACTTTGGATATTTCACATTGTGAACCAAATGTGACCCAAGAGAAAAACCAACACTTATTAACAATCAAAGGATGGGTTTACAGAACTCCTTGTCTTGCTGGGAGGTTTCTGGGAAAACTGTATCAATTATACAACATTAATTTTAAAAAAATACTTGGCTTCTAAAATTGATACAAATCACACAGGTCCACTTTTTTTAATATAGAATTTGGGTCATTTTAGTGCAGAATATCTATTGTCCAGATGCAGCAAATATCCACACAGAAATATCTTTCTAAATCTGCTCTCATATTTGGAGGTTTTGGTCTGCTTTTTAAAAAAATTTCTCCAGAAGTGAAGCCTTGGTTCATGAACATCTTCGTTCTTCTGCAACTCTGAAATTTAAAGGATGAATTGAAAATGGCAATTCAAGTTTAATAGGTATTAATGCCAAGAGAATCTATGAGGATGCTCAAACATGATCTGACAGTTATCCTATGTTGGATTAAGACCATAATTCTTTTTGTCATTTATTCAGTGAAACATTTTTGGTAGGCTGCAGCAAAACCCCTATGGCTTGTTGATGGTATTCATGAAATTAAATGTTCAGTGGTTACCAGCAATATCATTCAAATTATTTATTTCTGGTCCCAAGAAACTTGAGTGGGAATCAAGCCAAGATAATTTGTGTTTGCAATCATGGAATTAATTTGAAGATGGATAGAAGGAAGGGAATGAATGTTGAGTGTCTTGATCTTGATTGATTAAAGCAGGGGGTTGACTAGAACATTTCCAAAGTCCTTTCCAAATCTGTTATTCTGATTCCCTAGGCTCAGGGGAACCATGCATCTTCTGGCCATTGAGGAAAAGATCAGTAACAGCTCCTTTTTAGCCTGAGTCTGTGAACCCCCTTCCCTATTTATGACATTTTATGGCTGTCCAGCTAGAAGCAAGGGGATATGATCCGGGTGGGGAGTGGGGAGTAGTTCCAATTCATTTTGAGTTTTATATTCAGATCAGATAACAGCTGATCAAAGAATTACAAGGTTATACAAGTAACCTTCTCTCCAAGTATGGCAACCAAATTAGCTTATCAGTTCTTATGAAATCTTCCTTTCTCTTTCTCTCCCTCTCTCTTTTCTGGCTTTCCACTTTTCAAAGTCTAGGAATCCAAATGCTCATGTTCAACGTCATCACACCCTTTAATTATTGGCAGTGGCAATATTTTGAAACTCTGCAAAGTCTTGGAGTTCTTGGAATCTTGCAAATCTCGGAATTCTTTCCCAAGGCAACAATACACACACATGAACACACACATGCACACACACACACACACACATGTTTCTTAGATATGGCTTCATTTCTGTTATCATGTACTGACCAACAGTTCCAATTTAGCCACGACTGAGTCATTTTTTTCAAGATGCAGATCTGATGCAGAAGCATGTCTTGATCAATCCTAAAACTACAGCCATCTTCTCTTTGCTATGGTGAGATACACAGACACCCTTTTAAAAGAAAAACAAAACAAAACTTAGTTTTCCCTTTTAAATCACAATACAAAGAGGAAAATCAGCCATTTGGTTTGAATGGCCCATGCAGTTGATTCCCCCTCCCTCCCTCCCTCCCTCCCTCCCTCTCTCTCTCTTTCCCTCTCTCTCTCTCTCTCCCCTCTCTCTGAAACATTGGGGGAAATGATTGGCTGAGAAATGGTTTGCCCTGCAGGACAGTGGGAGTGGCCATGACATAAGAGCCAAGGCAGCTCTGAGTTCTAATCCTTTTAGGCATGAAAGCCGGATGGGTAGCTTTGACTCAGTCACTCTCTCTCAGCCCAGTGCACCTCACAGGATTGTTGTGGAGAAAATAGGAGGGGGAAGCGCAGGTAGCCCTCACCTCACCACCACAATTGAGCCCAAAATTTGTATTTTTAAGTGAGACATTTGTTAAGTGAAATTTGCCCTATTTTACGACATTTCTTGCCACAGTTGTTAAGTGAATCGCTAGATAACCTGGCTGTTAAGTGAATCTGGCTTCTCCATTGAATTTGTTTGTCAGACGGTCGTAAAAGGATCCTATGACTCTGGAACGCTGCAACGGTCATAAGTATGAACCAAGCGTCTGAATTTTGATCCCATAATCATGGGGATGCTGCAAAGGTTGTAACTGTGGAAAATGGTCATAAGTCCCATTTTTCTGTGCTGTTGTAACTTTGAATGGTCAATAAGTGAACTGTTGGAAGTCGAGGACTATCTGCATTAGTATGTTCACTGCCTTGATTATTTATAAAAATAATAAATAGAATAGAATTGAATTGAATTGAATAGAATAGAATAGAATAGAATAGAATAGAATAGAATAGAATAGAATTGAATTGAATTGAATTGAATTGAATTGAATTCTTTATTGGCCAAGTGTGACTGGACATACAAAGAATTTGTCTTTGGTGCAAATGCTCTCAGTGTACATAAAAGAAAAATAAAATAGAATACATTCATCAAGAATCATAAGATAGAACACTTAGTTATAGTCAAAAGTTACTACCGTATATACTCGAGTATAGGCCGACCCAAATATAAGCCGAGGCACCTAATTTTACCACAAAAAACTGGAAAAGTTATTGACTCGAGTATAAGCCTAGGGTGGGAAATGCAGCAGCTACTGATAAATTTCAAAAATAAAAATAGATACCAATAATGCCATTGCCCATTGAATAACATATACAGCCTGCCTGTGCCCATTAAATATACAGTAGCCATTGTAAAAATTTGCTCTGCATAACAAATTATTATCACACAATACCGGTGTATTCAATGAAATACTTCACTCACCTCATGATACTGATGTCCCGCTGTGATGATGATGTCCCGCCTCCTATGACACACGGCACAGTGATTCCTATCATTGGATCACTGTACCAGAGGAGGTGGGACATCGCTATGTGGCTGCTTGCCATAACAAGGAGGAGGTGGGACATCGTTGCAGAGCGGCAGGAGGGGGAGGAAGGGGAATCGTAAGATAGCCCTGCATTACATTAGAACGTGAGAAGGGGGGATGGTGCGGTGCACACTGCGCGGCAAACTGACACAGAGGGAGGGGAAACTCACAGGGGCGCTGGGCCATTCACGAGCGTCACCCAGCGGCATGGCCCCGCCCCTTTTTCTCCTCCATTTCGGGCAAATTTTTCACTGACTCGAGTATAAGCCGAGGCGGCTTTTTTCAGCCCAAAAAGTGGGCTGAAAAACTAGGCTTATACTTGAGTATATACAGTAATAAGCAATCAAATTATACTAGGAAGCAAATAAAACAATATTGTTTTACAATATAAATTGCAAAGATACAAGCAACATGTTTATAGTCATAAGTGGGAAGAGAGAGATACTAGGAAGGAAGAGAAGAATAATAGTAATGCAGTCTTAGTAAATTATTTGATAGTGTGGTGGGAATTAGTTGTTAAGCAGAGTGATGGCATTTGGGTCCTTGTCCTTATGTCTAGTTGTTCTGGTGTGCAGTGCCCTATAGCTTCATTTTGAGGGTAGAAGTTGAAACACTTTATATCCAGGATGCGAGGGGTCTGTAAATATTTTCACAGCCCTCTTTTTGACTCATGCAGTGTACAAGTCCTCAATGGAAGGCAGATTGGTAGCAATTGTTTTTTTCTGTAGTTCTAATTATCCGTTGAACTCTGTGTCTGTCTTGTTTGGTTGCAGAGCCAAACCAGACAGTTATAGAGGTGCAGATGACAGACTCAATAATTCCTCTGTAGAAGAGAATCAGCAGCTCTTTGGGCAGTTTGAACTTAAATAAATAAATTTAAATTAAATTAAAAGTATAAATAAACAAAAGGCATGAATGAGTGGAACTTGCAACATAGGTTTTTCACATTGTGTTTTAGAGAACTTGAAGGGATTCCAGAGATTAAGACCATAGATAGATATAGATGTACAGATAGATGTAGATGATTATAGATAGATGGATGATAGGTAGATGATAGATGACAGATGATAGATGATAAGTAGGTAGGTAGGTAGGTAGGTAGGTAGGTAGGTAGGTCGGTCGGTCGATCGATCGATAGATAGATAAGAAAGAAAGAAGGGAGAGAGGGGGAGAGAGAGAGAGAAGGAAGGAAGGAAGGAAGGAAGGAAGGAAGGAAGGAAGGAAGGAAGGAAGGAAGGAAGGAAGGAGAGAAGAAGAAAGTTAACTTGGAACACAACCAATTTTCTATTGTTAGAATTTTGCCTCTTGACTGGGGACTTTTTTTTTAACTAGCTTTCTCTATTACCTGGAAATATTTGAAAACTCTTGCTGTAGAGTATGGTGGGGTAGTTATAAGCAAAAAATTCCCTGAGTGGGTCTCTTGAAACCAGCAATTAAAAAAAAATTAAATCAGTATTCCATTTTATGTAATTGATGGATAAAGCCTGCTTACATAAGACTCATTTATTATTTATTCTTGTACTGGGCAAGAAATAGATATACCATTTTCTTTTAATATTAAACTGTATGTCAACTGAAACGACTATAGAACCTTTACGACATCATATGTAAAATAAAATTTTCATGAGATGAGCTGAATCCAATAAATCACAAAAATATATTTAAGAGCTTGCTGGTTTCTATATATTGTAATTTGTGAAATCTCTCCAAATCAGTTATTCTTATTCATCAAAGTCAGGAAAAATCAAAAGAAAATGTTTTCTTGCCTTTAAAACAGCTTCTCTGCAATGTTATTTATTTATTTATTTATTCGTTATCTATCTATCTATCTATCTATCTATCTATCTCTCTATCTATCTATCTATCTATTTATTTATTTTGTCAAGCATGTGTAAGATAACAGATATAAGCATAAACATGATTATGAATGCAGAAATGATACGAATAAGTGGGGACAGTGAGATGGGGACGGTAAGTACCTCCTCCTTCCTCTCCCTCCATTGTAATTCTGTCTTTTCCTTTAAAAGACAGTGGGTTAAGAAAGAGAGGGGGTGGGAGAGAAAGAATTGATCCTCATGTTTCTTACAGAGTTGTAGATCTTTTTTTTTTTTATAGTAGAAATCTTTTTATTTCCATTTCATTCTATACAATCACATGTTTACTGTGCAACCGAGACATATAACATTGAGTAATAAACACAGCCCTCGCTTTTATAGAGAATGCCCCCTACAATACAAACCCAATATACCGCCTTAGCCCACCATACACCCTCTTTCATCCCCCTCCAACTTTCATTCTTCCTTCTCTCATACCCCTCTACACCTACTTCCCCTCCCCCTCTATCTAACCCTAACCCTATCACTCCCTCTCTTAATCCATTCCCTCCCTTCCTTCTCCTCCTCCTCTCTCTCACTCTCTCTGCTCTCCTTCTTCTTTCATTCAGCTCCTCCCTTCGGTATCTCTTACTTTCCGATATATTCAGTTTGTTCTGTTTTAACACTAACATTAATAAAAACCACAGTATACAAGTGCAATCATGCTTTAGAATTTAACACATATTATATTTCCCCCCTCCCCCCCTCCCCCTAGATCCCCGCCTCCCTTCCCTCCCCCCGACTTCCCAGAGCCCATACATGGTATAACTTTTTGACAATCACAGTCTAAAATATCTCTACATTGAACTCAGCTTCTTGCTGTTACCCAAATTTTTAACAATTTACGTTATTACTAATTTTAAGCATAAGCTATCTGGAATTTCCTAGTCCCATATTTGCTTTGTATATAATCAATCCATTTTTTCCAGTCTCGTTTATACTTCTCATTTGAATGTTCTTTAAGATATGCTGAAATTTTTGCCATTTCGGCTAAGTTTGTAACCTTTAAAGTCCATTCTTGAATTGTAGGCAGGTCTTTCTTCTTCCAGTATTGCGCCACCAAGAGTCTTGCTGCCGTTATTAAGTACAGAACCAAATTAATCTCTACTGCTACGAAGTCAGTACATATACCTAGTAAAAACAGTTTGGGAGTGAATTTTATCCTTTTTTTGAAGATATTTTGCAGGATCCACCAAATTTTTATCCAAAATGCCTTAACATTACGACATGTCCACCATATATGAAAATATGTAGCATCGAAAGAACCACATCTCCAACATTTAGGCTGAACATTTGAATACATAGAAGCAAGCTTTTTGGGATCTAAGTGCCATCTATAAAACATCTTATAAAAATTTTCTCTCAAATTTTGTGCTTGTGTAAATTTTACATTTCTTACCCATATTTTTTCCCATGTGTCCAGCATTATAGGTTCTTCAATATTCTGAGCCTATTTTATCATACAATCTTTAACCATTTCAGTTTCTGAGTCCATCAGTACTAATACATTATATATCCTCTTTATGTGCATTAAACTTTGATCTCTTATTTGTTTAAACAAGTTATCCTCAGCTATTACAAAACCTATTTTTTGGTCTATTTTCCACCTGGCCTGTAATTGGCCATACTGAAACCACGTTTGAACTACCTTCTCTTTTTTAAGTACCTCTAAAGATTTTAATTGCAGCACCCCTCTTTCTGTATTAAGAAGTTGTCTATAAGTGGTTCTATCGTGTTTTTGTTCTATATTTATATTTTCAATTGCATGTCTAGGAATTGCCCACATGGGCAACTTGTCATTTAGTTTATGTTGATATTTTTTCCAAACCCGCAATAAGGCATTTCTTAAAATATGATTTTTGAAATTCTTATCCAGTTTTTTGTTGAATAACAAGTAAGCATGCCAACCATATACCAAATCATGTCCCTCAATATTCAATATTCTGTCATTGGTTAAATGGATCCAATCACTAATTGCAGATAAAGCCACTGCATCATAATATAATTTTAAATTTGGTAATTTCAATCCTCCTCTTTCACGTACATCTTGCATTATTTTCATCTTAACCCTCGGCTTCTTTCCTGCCCATACAAATTTGTTGATACCCTTCTGCCATTCTAGAAGGTTCGCATCTCTTTTAAGTATTGGTAACATTTGAAACAAAAATAAAAATTTTGGTAAAATATTCATTTTCACTGCCGCTATCCTTCCCAACAAAGATAAATGCAGTTTCTCCCACCTTTTCATCTCCATTTGTATACTATGCCAGAGTGGTTCATAATTATGCTTGTATAATTTCCCATTTGAAGTTAAAATATTAACTCCAAGATATTTGACTTTTTTAACAACCTCACATCCTAACATCACTCCCAATTCTTCCTTCTGTTTGGTATTCATATTCATTGCTAATATTTTGGTTTTTCCTAAATTAATTTTAAATCCAGAGACTTGACCATATTGATTAATCGTATTCATTAAAACCTTGCTGGATTCCTGCGGTTGTTTCAATATTATAACCAAGTCGTCCGCAAAAGCGCGGACTCTGTATTCTTGCTGTCTGATCTTAATCCCTTTTAAAGCATCCAAAGCCCGTATCTTGTTCAGCAATACTTCCAAAGTTATAATAAACAATAGTGGGGACAAAGGACAACCCTGTCTTGTACCTTTTTCTATTTGAAAGGAATCTGTTAAACTTCCATTAACTATAATTTGGGCTTTTTGCTGCTGATATATTGCACCAATTGACCTTAAAAAGCCATCTCCTATCTGCATTTTTTGCAATATCTTCAACAAGAATTGCCAATTGACTCGATCAAAGGCTTTCTCAGCGTCCAAAAATATGAATGCGGCAGGGATTTGATTATTCTTTCCCAAGTATTCTAATGCATTAGTAATTAACCTGACATTGCTCTTCATCTGTCTACCCTGTATAAAACCTGTTTGGTCAGTATGTATCAGTTGTTGAATAACCACCATTAACCTGTTTGCTAATATTTTGGTAAAAATTTTATAATCTACATTAAGTAGTGAAATAGGTCTATAATTTTTCGGCTGAGTAAGATCTTGGTCTTCTTTGGGTATCAACGATATAAACGCTGTCTTCCATGAGGGGGGCACTTTACCTTCCGATTGAATTTTATTAAATAATTCTCTAAGAGGTTCTACCATTTCTAACTGTAAGTTTTTATAATAAACGGCTGTTAAGCCATCTGTACCTGGTGCTTTCCCTAGCTTTAATTGTTTGATTACCCGCAGGATTTCCCCAGAGGTTATTGGTTGGTTCAACCTATACCTATGTTCTTCGCTAACTAGGGGGATTTTCTCTTTATCTAAGTATTTATTTATATCTAAGTCCCTAATTTTGTCCCCTTTATACAACTCTGTAAAAAATTCTCGAAATCCCTTTTGGATCTCTTCCTGCTGAAACACTTCCTTCCCTCTGTAACACAATTTGGATACATTTCGAATTTTCCTTTTTTTCCTGATCTGATAAGCCAACCATCTACCGGGTTTATTTGCATTACAGAAAGTATTATGTTTAGCATATAATAAACTGGTGGCTACCTGGTCAGAAATCAGCATATCAAATTGAGATTTTAGTATGGAAATTGCTTCTTTAGTCTTTGTATCACCTGGGTTCAATATTAATTCCTGCTCTTTCCCTTTAATTTCCTCTTCCAATTCTTTACGTTTTTGCCCTTGTTTATGTCTATGTATTTTATTTATATTTATCAATACTCCTCTCATATAGGCTTTGCTTGCATCCCATACATATTCCATAGGTGTACCCTTATTCATGTTAAAAACAAAGTATTCAGATAACAATTTTTTACAATCATTAACATACTTTTCATATCTGAATAAATTTTCATTCAGCCTCCAGGACCTTGTAGCCTGAACTACCCTTCCCAGCTCCATCCAAACTGGGTTATGATCCGAAAGGGCTCTGGCCGTAATCTTTGTCTTCTTCACCCTAGAAAGTAAATCATTAGTAATTAATATAAAGTCGATCCTTGAAAAAGATTGATGTCTGTCGGAGAAGAAGGTAAAGTCATATTCTTCTGCATGCCTTTCACGCCAAACGTCTCGCAGTTCGAAGTCGTCTATCATGTCAAAAAAGGATTTGGGTAGTTTGGCTCGGAATTTAGTATTCGGGCGAGATGTCTTCTTATCTCTTTTGGTGTCAATCACGCCATTCCAATCACCCAGAGTTGTAGATCTGATGTTTCCAAACTTGGCAACTTTAAGGACTTCAACTCCCAGAATTCTTCAGCCAGCCTTTCTCCTTTAAAAGGCAGGAGGTAAAAAGAAAGAGAAAGACCATTTGGGTTTCTTGCAGAGGTCTAGACCAGGGGTCTCCAAACTTGGCAACTTTGAAACTTGCGGACTTTAACTCCCAGAATTCCCCAGCCAACATGCTCCAGAGCTGGGGTGTAAAACTCAAGGCCCGGGGATTGGATCCGGCCTGCGGGACGCTTATATCTGCGCTGTGGGGCCGCTCTAGAAACAGCAAAAGACTGGCCCACAGTGCCTCTGCAACACGTGAGGTGTTGCCCTGTCAGCTGGCCAGCACACATGTGCGCACTGGCCAGCTAAGTTCAGTCTCTTTTAAAGCCATTTTTCGCCCTCCCCAGGCTCCAGAGGCTTTATAGGAGCCTGGGGAGCCTGGGGAGGGCAAAAACACCCCCCCGTGCCCCACCAGAGGCCCTCCGGAGGCTTCAGGAGCTTCCCTGAAGCCTACAGAGTGCAAAAAACAGCCCTATACCAGTGATAACGAACCTTTTTTGGCTCGCTTGCCATAAGAGGGGGGAGCGCATGGGGGTCATGCGCAACTGTGACACACCCATAATGTAATGTGGGACCCCCCCAGTGCACATGCACACATGACTGAGTGTTGCGTCCTCCTGACGCAGCCGACGGGTGGGGCCGGAGCCACAGGCTCCTGATTGGCCCCGGTGTGCCTGCCAGCTGGTGGGAAAATCACTGGCCGCCAATTGGCCAGCCGCCTGACAGCCGTCATATATAAAGAGCTGTCAGGCGGGAGAGCGCTGTCCGAGTTCTGAAGTTCCTGTTGTGCTGTTAATAAACCTGTTCCTGTTGTGCTGTAAATAAACCTGTTATATTTTACCTCATGCCTCGTACTTAATACTGATCACTTCCGGTTTGCTCGGAGGGTCATTTTTAGTCCTCTGGAGCCTTCATAGAAGCCTCCTGAAGGCCCCTGAAGTCTCTGGAGGGCTTAAACTGGCCCTACGAGCAAACCAGAAGTCTGTTCCCGAACTTCCAGTTTGCCCATAGGGCCAGTTTTTTGCACTCCGGAGGCTTCAGGGAAGCTCTTGAAGCCTCCGGAGGGCTTCCGAAGGGACGGGGGAGCTGTTTTCACCCTCCCCAGGCACCTATAAAGCCTCTGGAGCCTGGGGAGGGTGGAAAATGACTTTTAAAAAGGCTTAACTCAGTTGGCCAGCGTGCGCATGCACACTAGCCAGCTGACAGGGCAACGCCTCACATGCCCTGACAAAAGCTCCACATGCCACTTGTGGCACATGTGCCATAGGTTCGTCATCCCAACTCTATACTGTTTTGTGTTTGGCAGATGGTGCATCAAACTGGGGCATGTAAGGGGCATGTGTGAGGAAGGCACTCCATGGCAATGCTTCCACTGTTGTCTCATGACCCCACTTGTCCAAAAGAATATTTTATTCCACTGTCTTCTTGTCAGCATTCTATAGAAATGTAAACCCAAGCAACCATGTCGTGAAACTATATAGAGGTCCTCATTTCTGCAGAGACCAGCAGATTTATAAAACTATCCAGGAATATTTGCTTTCTGTAAATCACATAACTTTTCAATGTCCCACCATAGATTCCTAATTAAAGAGGCATATAAGAGAAAATGGGGAAGTTGTGCCTTCAAGTCAATCTTGACTCCTAGTAACGGCCTGGAATAGACTGATGTTTTCTTGGCAAATGTTCAGGAGTAGTTTGCGATTCTCTGCTTCCTGGGCTTAGAAAGAAGGACTGGCCCAAGGTCACCCAGCTGCTTTCATATCAAAACTAGGACTAGAACTCACAGTTTCTAGTTTTGTACCTTAAACCATTGCACCCAGGGGTGGAATTCAACCGGTTCGGACTGGTTCAGGCAAACCGGTAGCTCCTATGATCAGCTGGGGAGCGAACTGGTTCCCTCCAACAATCAGGTGGGGCCTGCCTGCCCCTGCACTTACCTATATGCTCTCAGCTAATTCAAGTGGCAGAGTGGATTGCTGCACCGGCAAGATCCCACCGACTGCACCCAACTTACTGTAGATATCATAATGTGTTAGACAGTTTTAAGAAAATGTAAAAAGTTTGAAGTATATTGAAGCATTAGTGAACTTGACCAGTTCACACAACCTAATGGCTCTCTGCAGAATGACTGTTTCAGCATTGGTTGACTGGTCGATTGATCTGCGGTATAATTTGCCATTTGTTGTGAATGAAAGCCTCAAAGTAAAGCTATAGGAAATATGAATGAGGAGGCAACACAGCTAAGTATTATCCCAAAAGGAATTACTACAAAGTTCCTGTTATTTTAAAAAATGCTTTTCATTGTGTTGCAGAAAATGACAGACTTTAGACTTATCAGGATATTTGGCTGCCAGGTTCAGAAAGCTAGCACATGGCTAACATTGCAAATTCTGAACAACCTTCATTATCAAAGCACGTGTTCTTATACATTCTCAAAAGCAGCGCAACACAGAAATACTTAACTCATTTCTTATTGGTTATTTTAGGGGAAAAGCCTTATAAGTAGATGGGGATCTTACTTCTCCTTTTGTTACAGGTACGGACTACGTGTCATTAACGAACTTTATTTGAACCTTGTTGTTTGGACTTTTGATATAGGGACGTTGGCTAGAACATCTGGTGGTTAGAGGCTGATGACATTTTCCTGTCCCTTTAAGCAAGCTTCTAACTGTCCCTTTTATGCCACGTCTTCATTCTTATATTTTTAATCCATATTTTATTCTACTTTATCTGAGTACAAGCTGCAACTGTTGGGGTAACAAACTTACCTGCATAATCTTGGGGAAGGTTGATTTAGGAGCCACTTTCTTGATAGCCCTTCAGTATGGCTTGCGGATGGTGGAAACATTGCAGACTGATTGAAAAAATATCCCTGATTCAGGTTTCATCTTTGAGAATTGTGTGGCTTGGGATCTCAGCAATACCCCTGGAAGGTTTGGCAATCCTCCAATGGGTTTTGTTTTTTTTTTACAAAAGAAATGAACTGGTGGGAAATGTGATGGTCCTGGCTGTGTATGCCATCGAGCACATCTGCAGCTGAATATGAGGCAAAGGCTCCTTCCTTTGATCTGCATACTTTTCTGGTAAATCTCTGTTATCATTTGGGGAGGGGGGAAGAGCCAAAAGAAAAGAACTTTTCAAAGGAAACATTTCATTTTGTAATGAACCAGTCAGGAGGTCTTCCAACCTGCTGTAGCTTGCTGGATAATCATGTCTTGCAAACTTGAAAGGAACCTAAATATCTGAGATAGAATTGGTATTTCATAACTCCCTCACTAATGAGGCACAAAATGTAGAAAGGAGATCTAAATATGCAATCTGGAACCTGAAAGAATAAATTAGCAGATACATTCAAGTATTCCGTTTATAAACAACATGCCCTGATTTTGTGTGAATTATATATCCCTATTTGAGAAGTTAAAATAAATTTGCTTAGGTGGGAAACTTTGATTCACAGGATCTTGCCATAATAAAACCACCAAAGATAGACAAAGAATTCTTTGTAGAATGGGTTGCATTGCAGCTGCTCAGCAGCTGCATCTTGATAGTTATCTGAAATTCTCCAGTTACATATTAAAATGTGGAAATTTATTGCAATATCTTGCTGTTTGTGAAAGAAAACATCCCATTCCATAGAAACAGCCCTAGTGTTTGATCTATTATATAGTGAGATAAATTCTGAGCTATTCATTGGCAAAATGTATTTAATATTTCAGATCCAACAACTGGCTTTATGTGGAGTTCATGTGTTACCAAAAGTTCACAGCAGTGGTGGAATATGACCATAATGCCCCGGTACGGGCATACCGGTGCCTGATGGGAGGACCAGGTACCGTTCCGGTACGGTGCTCCAGAGAGCCCACCCACCCGCTCTCCTTACCTCTATTTGAGCTGACTGGGGCATTTGCGCACGCACACGGGGTGTATGGCGCCTGTGTGATGTGCCGCCGAGCAGCTGGAGCATCACAGGTGGTGGGTATGCATGCGCAGGCTGCACACATGCACGAGGTGGACGCCCGGCCCCGTTGCAGCATACCGGTTGCAAAGGGAGCCAGAACCCACCACTGGTTCACAGACATACCTATCATGTACAGGTAGTCCTCAGTTTACAACCATTCATTTAATGACCGTTCAAAATTATAACACCACTGAAAAAGTGACTTATGATCATTGCAGCATCCCCATGTAATTAAAATACGGGCGCTTGGCAACTAGCATGTTTTTAGGATGGTTGCAGTGTGTCCTTTTTGTGACCTTCTGAAAAGAAAAGTCAATGGGGAAGCCAGATTGAGTTAACAACTATGATACTGACTTAACTGCAGTGATCCACTTAGCAATTGTGACAAATAAGGTCATAAAATGGGACAAAACTCACTTAACAACTGTCTTGCTTAGCAATAAAAACATTGGGCTCAATTTTGGTCATAAGTCAAGGACTACCTGTACATTGAGGAAGTGAGTAAGTAAAAATTTATTTTTGACGTCCATTATCCAAACGGCAAGATATCATTTCCAACTCTGCCTATTTTTAAAAAAATGTTTCCCACATAAGAGTGTATTTAGAAGGTTTTTTTTCAGCATGGTTAAAAATAATACAACAGCTCTTTAAGGGAAGTTCAGTAGAAGAATGTCCAATACCTAGAATATATGTAAAATATATGAGTATTAGAAACAATATTTGTGCAATGGTAGTATGAACTACAATTTTACTGAATCATCATTGGCCACTGATTTAATCCATAATATAATCTGCAATATATAGAAACTTGCCAAGAGTGAAATAAATTTCAAGACTTTGGAGGGACTGTTCAATGCTTCCAGTGAATTTAGACATTAGACATTTCTAAATTAAAACATATTTCTTCATTTGGGTTCAGAGAAGACTTTTTCTAACAATGCCAAATGCTACTTCAAGCACATTATTTTGTTGGCTCCACTTATTGCAATAAGTATTTATGATTCTAGAATTATGCTGGAATGGTATTGACAATGCTATCACACACGGAAGCTGCACTATTGGATAAAGTGAAAAAAATTAATTTTAAAAAGGGGAAAGTCCCAAACTACTGTTATTTGCCAGTATATATTTAAGTACTGCAAAAATGCATGTCAGGCCTGGAAGCCATCTTTTGCATTGGGCCGTCACACTTAATGCTGCGGGAAAATGGGAGGGGGGATTATATGGAGTATGGAAGATATATAGTCTAAATAACATTCCTTTCTCAGAGAGTCAAGAACATCTTGCCCTGCACTTGGAGTGGTGTGACTGGAAGGCATCTCCAGTTGGGACAGTGCCTGATTGGACCATGTAATGCATATGTGGGTGCTAGGCTGGGACTTGAACTTTCATTTGGGTGGATTCGGGTTTTCCCAGATGTGTCAATATGACATCTCTAATAAAATGGATTTTTTGAGGAAACTCAAACCTCAGTGTCTTCTTTCATTAGGGGTGTTACTTGGAACCCTAACAATGCAATGTTTTTACATTGATCTGAATCATCCTGGTAAATGAGAATAATATTCAACTTAACTCACTTCATTTTTGTAACTTTTCTTTTAATTATATAACAACTAGCACAATATTATTTTCCTGAGATTAAAACGAGAAAAAGACATAAAACAGAAAATGCACTTGGCTTAATGATGCTCAGTATCACACAGTGAGATAGAGAAAAAAATGATAGGCTCAACTAAAATATATCCAACTATTTTCCACCATCCTCTATTAAGATAATCTCTTATTTCTGAAACTAAAAAAACACTTGCAACAAAGTGTTTTTAAGCCTTCCAAAATGAAAACCACGGTGTAAGGTTCATATCATGTAGAAAGGTTGCAAAAATTATTACTCTTTGCCAGTTCCTTTCTGCTTACTTTCACCCTAATGGCTGTAACCTGGCAATGAAAAGAAATAATATACAGCAAATGTGTTTTGTATATTTTCATATCACATATACTTTGATCTTTGGTTGGACCAAGCTGGTGTATGCTTGAGTATTGTTCATATCTACTATGGTTCCAAGAATTATGCAGTGTTATTAAAAGAAACGCCAGCCTAAAGATTACTTAATAGTATTTGTTTTCCTATGAAAAGCAGATTTGCAGGCCAGACTTTGGCCTGTGTTCTTGATATTTTCAGCACAAAGTCTGAGTAGCAAAAGATGAGGGAATAATGGATCTCAGAACCACTGAACGATATCTTTCAGAGATCCTGGAGCACCGGGGAACTGCCAGAGGACTGGAAAAGAGCTGATGTAGTTGCCATCTTTAAAAAAGGGAAAAAAATAGATCCAGGAAATTACAGACCTATCAGCCTAACCTCAATACCAGGGAACATTCTGGAAAAGATAATCAAGCAACGAATTAGTGAACACCTAGAAGTAAACAAAGTAATAGCCAAAAGCCAACATCGGTTTGTCAAAAACAGGTCATGCCAGACTAATCTTATTGCATTCTTCAACAAAGTGACAAAATTAGTGGACCAGAGGAATGCTGTCGATATAATTTACTTGGACTTCAGCAAGGCATTTGATAAAGTAGACCATAACCTACTACTAGATAAAGTAGAAGAATGTGGATTAGACAGCATCACCACCAGATGGATTCGTAACTGGCTGACCAACCACACTCAACGTGTAGTCCTCAAAGGAACTGCATCTACATGGAGGGAAGTATGCAGTGGAGTACTCCAAGGCTCTGTTTTAGGCCCAGTACTCTTCAACATCTTCATCAATGATTTGGATAAGGGAATAAATGGGAAACTCATTAAATTTGCAGATGACACCAAGCTGGCAGGAATAGCCAACACTCCAGAAGACAGGCTTAAGATACAGAAGGATCTTGACAAACTTGAACATTGGGCACTATCGAATAAAATGAAATTCAATGGTGAAAAGAGTAAGGTTCTACATTTAGGCAACAAAAATGAAATGCACAGATACAGTATAGGTCCGGGATGGCGAGCATATGGCACACATGCCACAGATGGCACGCGGAGCCATTTGTCAGGGCACATGAGGTGTTGCCCTGTCAGCTGGCCAGCACCCATGTGCGTGCTGGCCAGCTAAGTTCAGCCTTTTTTAAAGCCATTTTTCACTCTCCCCAGGCTCCAGAGGCTTTATGGGAGCCTGGGGAGGGCGAAAAGAGCCTTTCCCCCCCCCCAGAGGCCCTCGGGAGGCTTCAGGAGCTTCCCTGAAGTCTCCAGAGTGCAAAAAACCAGCCCTATGGGCAAACTGGAAGTTCAGGAATGGACTTCCGGTTTCCTCGTAGGATCAGTTTAAGCCCTCCAGAGGCTTTAGGAACCTTGAGGAGGTTTCCCTGAAGCCTCCGGAGGACTAAAAACAGCCCTACGAGCAAACTAGAAGTAAATATAGAAGCAAAAATCCTTCTTTCAAACTGCCTTAAGTTTTCTAGGGGATAAAAAACTGCTATGTCTACAGCTGAAGCAATCTATTCTCTTGTGTTTTATAAAAGAAACAGTCCATTCTACATTCTAAATTTAGGATGAAAAAAATAATATGTGCCCATAAGTTTCTTTTTAAAATTCATTTGCATAACCTCAACTGATCATGAAAATAGTTCAGCAGGAATCTGACTCTTGTTGTCCCTTCTTCCCACACATTTTATTGAGAAAAAAACCACACACACACACACACACACACACAAAAATTCTGTTTAGGATAGCCATATTAGAATAACAGAATAACAGAGTTGGATGGGACCTTGGAGGACTTCTAGTCCTATCCCTTGCTCAAGTAGGAAACCCTATACCCGGGATGGCGAACCTATGGCATGCGTGCCACAGGTGGCCCGCAGAGCCATTTGTCAGGGCACGTGAGGTATTGACTTCCGGTTTGCTTGTAGGGTCATTTTTAGTCCTGCGGAGGCTTCAGGGAAGCCTCCTGAAGGTCCCTGAAGCATCTGGAGGGCCTCCGGATGGGTGTGGGGGCTGTTTTCGCCCTCCCCAGGCTCCTATAAAGCCTCTGGAGCCTGGGGAGGGCGAAAAAAGCATGCAAAAATTGGGAAGATGGCCTCTTATGTGAGCATTATGGGTGCGGCACACCGCAAACAACCCCCCCTATGCTCCCCCCTTATGGCATGCTAGCCAAAAAAGGTTCGCCATCACTGGTATATGTGGTACCTTGCTCAATAGTAGTAACTGTGAGAGGGATCTTGGAGTCCTAGTGGACAACCATTTAAATATGAGCCAGCAATGTGCAGCAGCTGCCAAAAAAGCCAACACAGAGGGATAGAATCAAGATCATGTGAAGTGTTAATACCACTTTATAATGCCTTGGTAAGGCCACACTTGGAATACTGCATTCAGTTTTGGTCGTCATGATGTAAAAAATGTGGAGACTCTAGAAAGAGTACAGAGAAGAGCAACAAAGATGATTAGGGGACTGGAGGCTAAAATATATGAAGAACGGTTGCAGTAACTGGGTATGTCTAGTTTAATGAAAAGCAGGACTAGGGGAGACATGATAGCAGGCTTCCAATATCTCAGGGGTTGCCACAAAGAAGAGGGAGTCACTATTCTCCAAGGCACCCGAGGGTAGAGCAAGAAGCAATGGATTGAAACTGAAAAACAACTTAGAACTGAGGAGACATTTCCTGACAGTTAGAACAATTAATCAGTGGAACAGCTTGCCTCCAGAAGTTGCGAATGCTCCAACACTGGAAGTCTTTAAGAAGATGTTGGATAGCCATTTGTCTGGAATGGTATAGGGTTTACTGCCTAGGCAGGGGGTTGGACTAGAAGACCTCCAAGGTCCCTTCCAACTCTGCTATTGTATTGTATTATATTGTATTGTATTGTATTGTATTGTATTGTATTGTATTGTAATTCACCCAGTCTAAACAAAACAAATCACATTATGGGTTATTGTAATGTTTAAACCAGGTGTCAATCGTGCAAAAAAACCCAATGCATTTTAAAATTAGTATAGTTTCATTGGATTTCTGGAATATAGTTTGTGTTAAAACTATATTTTTTAAAGATCAAGATACAGGCCATACAGCCCAGTTTAGAACTTCTAAAGTAGGGGAATATAAAGTAATCAAGTTCATAAGGAGAATATACAGAGAAAACAATTATATTCCTTTTTTATATCAGTAATTGAGTAAAATGGGGTGACATCACCAGATTTTTGCCGCCCAGTCTAGATCTGAAAGTTAAATACAGCAACTATTCAGAAGCTGGATGCCTTTGAATGTTATATATTGAGATGGATATATGGGCAGTTGCAATCTTTTCTGGCTTGTTGCTGAGAGAATCTAGATATAAAGATCAAGTCTTTTCCCCAGAGCAAGCAGTTATTGCTGTGTTGATCCAAGTTTCACCTTTCCATTGTTTACCAAAATAATATGAAGTCTGTAACCATTCCAGCAACCCATTAACTTACTTCCTGATTTGTTGGGCTTTGTGGGGTTTTTTTTTTACTTGAAAGATTAGTTGTGCAGAGTGGCATGTGGAGAAAAATATTTGACCAGGACTTTGGACCTTGTTGTTCCTGTTAATGGTTCTCCTATATCACAGGGACTGTCCCTGGTCAAGAGCAGGAATACAACAGAAAATACCTCCAGGGCGTGGAGATCTTGGTTGTGGAATTAAAGCCAATCTGGTATGAAGCATTCTGGTGTTGATCAACAATAAGTTGAGTAGAAGATTCTTTAGAGCAGTGGTGAGATTCATTTTTTTTTACTACCAGTTCTTTGGGCGTGGCTTGGTAAGCGTGGCAGGGGAAGAATACTGCAAAATCCCCATTCACACCCCACTCTGGGGCCAGCCAGAGGTGGTATTTGCCAGTTCTCCGAACTACTCAAAATTTCCACTGCCGGTTCTCCAGAATCTGTTAGAACCTGCTGAATTTCACCCCTGGTTTGGAGGTTGGTCAAGATGTTTGATCCACTGTGGAAAAAGAGGAGTTGGTGTGTGAATATGAGCATCTGTACTTATCAAATTCCTCACTAACTCATTCAGTTTAATCACAGGTAGTCCTTGATTTACAACCACAATTGAGTCCAGCATTTCTGTTGTGAGACATTTGTAAATGAGTTGGGCATTCTTGGACATTTTCAATACAGTTAAGTTCATTTCTCCTTGGAGACTGCTTTTGGACTTTGTGCTTGAGGTGGGGGAAAAATGAAACTTTGATTTTTAGGTTTTGCTGATTAGACAAGTTGTTGTAGAAATGGCAAGTTTATATTATTATGTAAAAATAAAAAGTTGTTACTACCTTATTCTACTGTGTCAAAAAGAGTTGGATGTCGATACTTTTCTTTCTTCTCCCTTTTACTCTGTACATTTTCCTCTTCCCCATTTCTTTCCCTATTTTTCCATTATTTTCATTTTTCTTTGCATCTCTCTGTTTTATAAATACATATATACTGAGATATTTCTTGAACATTTTGATTTTAGTAATGTGGAAATGGTTATGTTGCCCTCAGATTATATTTCCAACTATTTGTCCTTTCAAAATTCCTTGCAGTTGTTCACAAAGCTGCTAAAGCCATGTCTACTTGCAGAGGAATTTGATGTAACTCAGAAGAGGTACCATTGGTTGCCTTCAGAAAGGGGGTGAAGAGTGGAAATCAGGCCTCAAACCTTTACCTCAGAAGAGGATGGTTGAAAGAGGAGGCTGTTTCCCCTTGTGTGATATTGGTACATTTGCTTTTCTTTCCATTTTCACAAACAGTAAGCGGAGTTGCCAGGAGCTGATCTTATTCTCTGAAAAGAAGAAGAGAAATGGCTTTTCATCAGTTATGGATGGCTGAATGCAGCTTTGGAGTAACTGGAGCACAGGGCCTGCAGGCTGAAAGAAGTGCTTGTTAACAGTAGGCAAATACTTATGGCCAGTGATAGCTTTTTCTGCAGCAGACGTCCTTGATGGGTTTATGCATGCTGAGAACTCTTCTGCTTAGAAACACACAATGGAATGCCTGCTATTTATAATCCTAAAATAAAACAAGGAAGTTAAGGCAGGGGGAGGTAACAGAATGCTGGCATCCACTTTGGAATGTGGAAGTTTGGGTTTCAGCAATAGCAGGAAGACAAGAATAATTGGGATTTCCTGACAAAGTGCAACCTGGTCGTTTGGTGTGTTTTCAGGAACTCACAGTTTTTTCACTGTGACGACCATGGAATTTCGGAAACATTTCAGTTTGGAGACATCCAGGAACATTTCAATGTGGTACCTCTTGTATTCCCCAATAATAAATAAAATAAATCAATCCCTCCCGCCAATCTACATTTTTTATAACCTGCTTTGTGCAGTTGTTTGTTTGTAGACAATGCTGTGTCCTTAGGAAACCCGCCTGGCTGTAAGGTTGTCATTTTTCGGTATTGAAGATCTTTCTTCTTTTCCTAAGCGCATCCAAGCAAAACAGCAGACAACAGTGGTTGTGAGGAGGAGAGAGATAACTCTGAACATCTAAAACACCCCCACCACCACTCACTTCGCACATAAGGAAAAGAAAGGAAATGGCTCATAAGGCAATAACTTGAAGAAAACCCAAATAACATGGTTGTTTTTTTAATGGAATCTGGTTCTGTGCAAAACACATAGAGATGAATGGCTGCTGTGAAGAGGCTGTGACAAGTCATAAAGTCAACTAGGCCTGGGATTTAGCCGGTTCGGACAGGTTCAGGTGAACCAGTAGTTCTGGTGAGCAGTTGCCCTCCCCTCCACCACTGCTCTTTCCTGTCCTATATTTCCCTGTTTTTTTAGCTCAGCTGATTTGCGATTGCCGCATGTCAGCTGTTTTATTCACTGGCGCTGACATAGAAGGTAAGTTTTTAAGCTTAAAATGGACAGTTTTTGAATGCTGCGCACATGCACAAAGCATGCATTAAGTGCGCGCATGCGTTCACCAAACCAGTTGTTAAACTGGTTGCATCCCATCACTGAAGTCAACCTTCCTCTTAATCCATTGGAGAAGGGAATGCAAGGGCAATGGAAGCTGGTAATGGAGCCAGAGTTCCCAGCAATGGAAAGCAGCACATCCAGAACCTGCAATGTTTCAGCTTTGCAGAGATTCCTTTCTCCTGGTTTGGGTTCCACTACAAATGGACCAGAAAGAAAGTATCTGATGAACGAACATAAAAAAACATGTGCCAGGAGAGAATTGGAAAAGTGATCATGGAGCAAAAAGGCTCAGATTCTACATATAAACTGAAAGGCCTTATCTTGAAGAGCTCTGAAATCTAGGAGGTGTGTCGATAAGGATACAAAGTGAAAATATAACCTGTGTTAATTTCCCAGACTTCTCATAACAAAGACTCAAATTCTTATCAATTGAAAATACTAGAATTATATTCATTTGAAGATCTTTATTACAATTCTATTATTTACTGATGAATATAACCTATTCCACATGTTTCTAGATGAATAACTCTTCTGGGGATAGAATAAGATTGGCTTAGCCTTAAAACCATACATCTTGCAGAAAGAAAATGATGGAGAGTCATCTTCAGAGAGGGTAATTGTACTCTGTCAATAAGGATACACAGGGAACATCTGTCTCCAGAAGAGGTTAAAGACAAAGCTATATCAATGACCCAAACCAAAATACTGTACAGTAGGTATATTGTTTTGCAAAGATCAACAGTAGGTTTCCATATTGGTTCTCCATGCTGTTATCTTGAGTCCATTATTCCATCATCTAACAAAGCAAGACAAAATGTGTTGTGGATGTCTGAGACCATTCGTAGCATTCCTCACACTACTTGAGTCACTACGTGGTTTCTACTCTACACATAGAAATGGCTGAAGGCACCTGCTTTATGCTGTATGTAATGTATCCTTCCATATTCATGTTTATTACAGAGGCTTTCTAGGAGATTATGGCAAGACCTATTTAGGGTGGATATGAGGGCATCTTGCATAGTGAAACAATTTTGAACCAACATTTCCAAAGCCATTTGTACAAGCAAAATGTTGAACTTACAGATCATGCAGCAAGTATTCTGCAGCAAGAAGAAATTGGGGCCTGATTGTTAGGGACATTAAAGGAGGCCATTTTAACTATGTCTTGTCCATCATACATTATTTTGCCTAAAACACAGGCCTGTTGAGTAATAAAAACAGGATACAAACTACATTGTTGGAGTCTCTCGCCTTCCTGCACTGTCTGTTGCCTTTCACACACTCACTTCCTTCCGTTACATAGTATTCCTTTTGTGCGTGGTTTTGAATGGGATACATTAAGACCCTAACAAGGGTCATTTATTAGTAGTTTGGCATCTCTTCACATAAATTAACAGAACAGACAAATAGAGTCTCTCCAGTTGGATTTCTACAGATAAGGTCATCTTCTGGAATGCAACTGAAAGCTTTTGGCTGTTGATTTAAAAGCTAGTCTGGGAATTTAAGAATCAGGTGCCATATTTTTTTTTTAAAAAACCACATGTATGGTTTCTTCTTTTACCATTTTTGTTGACCATTTTTGGAGTTTTTATTATTCTAAGTAATATCATTGGTCTCACGGAAGTGGAAAAAAACTGGCTCTTATCCTTTGGCCAACAGCAATGACAACCACTTTACCTCATCTGGCAAATTCCTGGATATCATAAATTTTAAAATCATATGTTTCTATTGCCTTTTTTATGCAGACAATATAATGCCTTGCATAATCCTCATATAACTGTTCCTCAGGCTCAATAGGTCCTCACTAAATGATTCTCTCCATGTGCTTGAATATGGTGGAATCGCCTACAATAAGCGAGATGGCTTATCCATGTGTTTCTGTGTAGTTCCTCTTAATCTTAATGTCAGGAAGTAAATGATAAAAACAGCAGAGGCTGAAGTGGTTTCAGGTTGCATGGGGACTCTCACAGCTGCTGGGTTGAAGAAACAAAAAATAAGATCCCCCCCCCCCACAATTCTCATTCTCAGCTTTATGCAGTATCTTGCCTGAATAATTCTGGAGAACCAGGAAAACTCTCTTTTATGATCTTGAATTCACATGATAAAGTTATCTAGTTGGGTTCCAAAAATGCAGATAAACACTAAAAGGCAGCAAAGGATACAGAAAAAAAACTCTTGTTCTTTGAGACCATCAAGTAATTTCCCAGTTACAACCCAGTAATGACAACCACTCAGTTATCACTCTTTTATAGAGTAAATGAAATTTTATATATGATTTGTATACGTTCTTATAAATAAGCGATTAAATTGCTGAGTATTGGATTTATGTTTTAACGAACAAATACTAAAACTGCAGCTTACATATCTCCCAAGCACAATATGTAACAACCTTGCTGGGATGTTTATGTCAAAGGAATATGACAATTTTTTTAATGCAAACAGCTTCTTTTTGTATAAATGTTATTGGCAATCCTCCAAGTGTTCATAACTATCTTCAACTTGTTCAAAACTCTAATTTTTATTCCATTGTTTTATTCATAGCTTATGCTAAGGAACTTACAAAATGAACATGGACGACACAAATGCTATTTTATTGTCTATTTTATTTTGAAAAACAAAAAGGGCCATTTTAATGAGTAAAACAAATACCAGTGAGACAAACCTTTAATGTAATTAAATAATAATGCAATAATTAAAATAAGCAAAGAAAACAAAAATGATAATATTTCAACTTGGCACCCCAGCAAGCCAATTCAGAACAGATACATTTTAAAGGAGGCATGTCAAATAATAATAAAAAAGCAACAACAACTAATAGTATCAAAACATTGAATTAAATGCATACAATTCTCTCCTAACACTTAACATTAAAGGAGCTACTGCAGAGGTGGGTTACTGCCGGTTCGGGCAAACCAGTAGTAGCAGTGGCGGGAGGCTCTGCCCACCTGCCCCAGATACTTCTGCGCCTTGCGTGTGGACCCGAACCGGTAGTAAAAAAATTAGCAACCCACCTCTGAGCTACTGATGAAAACATACTGTTCTTTCTATCTGTAAAGTCAAACTGGAAATAGTAAGGGTAAAATTTCATCCTAAGGCTGTCATAGACTTATAATTCAGTTCAAAGGTTGCAGTCAATAAATAAGCAGCAGAAATAAATATCTTCAAATATTAGAAATCCAACAGGGAACATGACAGCCCGTATGGATATGAAGACCCATGTACAACTTTGGGCAAACTTCTAAATTAGTGCTTCTCAATGCTGGCAGATTCAAGATGTGTGGACTTCAGTTCCCAAAATCCCACAGCCATCATGATGGTATCTCCATCTGGTGCATACATGTAAGGCTGGAAACACAGGGAATGAAACAATTTCTCCAATTTCTAGCGCATCAAGTTCAACTTTCTTTTCTCATTCCTGGACTCTTAATTTCTGTCTGGTTAGGAGTTAGCAATATATTTGTGAGTGAATTGTGTAGACCTTAAAGAGTTGATTCAGTTAAACTGGAGGAGTCATACTCCATATGGATGTGATCGCAATAGTTGGGAAGACCAACAAAGATAAAATCAGCAGGACCTGCATGCAATTATCTATATCCTCCCTACTTATGTATATATGTATTGAAAAGCCAGTGTGGTGTAATAATTAAGATGTTGGGTGGGATCAAAGAGACGCAAGTTCAATTCCCATGGGATTTTGGTATTTACTGAAAGATTCCTAGCCAGACAGCCTCTGCCCAAGTTTGTTATTGTTTGGATACAATGAAAAGAGATTCTCATGTGTGTCTCAAGTTTTCAGAGGAAAGCCAAGTTTAAAAGACAATAAATGTAGCATGTAACACACAAAGTCAGATCATTGGTTATCTCTGGAAGGCAGTACTTTGTAATGTGATTGTTGGCGGTCTCAGCAGGGATCAGCTCAGCTTAAGGTCCTTTGTGGGTGGGCAACTCTTTATGTTTTTTCCCTTTTTTTAAAAAAAAAATTTTTTAACATCCAAGCACTGTAGAGGATATTACTGTGTTATAATGCCAGTATCACAAGGCTTATAGCTAAGGGGTGAGTACAAAATAAGTGCATGAAATCCATGTGAAAACATACGACCACAATTGACTCCAAAAGAAAAAGAAATTTGAGAAATTTGTTATTGAGTTTTGCCCCATTTTACAACTTTTCTTGGCACATTTGTTAAAGTGAATCACCGCACTTGTTAAACAAACAACTGTAGCCTGGTTGTTAAGTGAATCTGGCTTCCCCATTGAGTTTGCTGGTCAGGAGGTCACAAAAGGGGATCACCTGACCCTGAGGCACTGCAACCGTCATAAATGTGAGTCAGCTGTCAAACATCCGAACGTAAATCACGTGACCATGGAGATGCTACAATGGTCATAAGTGTAAAAATAGTCGTAAGTCACTTTTTCCAGTGCCACTGTAACTTCAAACAGTCACTAAATAAACACTTGTAAGTTAAGGACTACCTGTACATTCAGAAATAGGCAATTTTGCCACTAAGTCACAGTGAAGCTGTCTGGAGGATTCTAGGAGCTGAATAAATGGAGGCCGCATCTTGCTCATGGACTACACTTTCCCCACTTCTGGCTGTGGGAATGCTTTAGTGCTGGAAAAGATCAAGGCGATCACTAAATAGCAGGAAGAGGCTGTTGAATTCCAGAATGAGGTAACCCAAACAGGTGTTTGTGCAGAATATGGTTTAAAAAGTCAAATTGGCAACCATAATGGTATAATTGAAACTCCACACCCATTTTTATGTTCAACCTTTATAAAAACCAAGCCGAGCTTTGACTGCACTGTGGTGGTCAACATTTTACCTTTTTCTATCACACTCTGCAGATTCTCATGAACCGATTTATTGTGAGGAAATTCCAAGGCTCTCTGCAACAAATTATTGATATTCTCTCATTGCTGCTAAGCACCAGTGGTCTTTTTCCAGAACTTGTTTGATGTCTCCGTGAAGCAATTGGGAAGGGCAAATCCAACACCTTAGAGGTCATTTCTACTGACTCCAGAAGAAACTTCAGAACATGCTTTCGTACAATGCATATTTTCTCTCAGATTTGCATTCTAGGCTGTTCCAGCCTTTACTTTAAAAACTGCTCAGCTAAATAGATGGATTTTACAGAAATTATATAAGTTGTTTCAGTAATCCTAAAGTTAATTCTTAAAGAGCATTTTTTTCTCTAACAATTAAGGTATGCTATATCAATATTGGTGCAATAAAATAACCAGGCAAGGATATTGCCAATGATAAATTGTATTTTGCTTTGATCATTTTATTGTTCTTATGCTTTTTCTGACTTCTGCTCTGTGACCATAATAAAATTTTGTTGTTTGTTATTACTACTGGAGATGTCAGACCTTGAACCTAAGACCATGTACCTACGCAGGATTATTGAATTGTGGGTCTTCTCTGCCCTAGTAGGCAGGACTGTTTAATTGGGTCATGAGGGAGTTAGTATGTTGTGTGAATAGGAAAATAAGGTCAAACAATCCAGTTAATCCTATTAAGATGGGGGCATTTAGAGTCAAAACTTGCTCTTGTTAAAAACCACATCTCCCCAAAGCCTGGCCAATTGTGTCTACCAAAGGCTTAGCTAATCTGAATGAAGATGTAGAGAGGCGCAACCAATAATGGGACCTTGTAGGAACTTTGCATAGTCATTTTGGTCCCTGTTCCAATCCTCATGGCTCCGTACAGTAGAAATGGATGACAGCATTGTAGGTTTTTAAATTGTTCTTGCAGAAAGATTAAACTGCCAGGAAATGATAAGGGATTGGAAGGTTAGAAAAGAAGATTTTTTGTGTCTTACTCATTTTTTTTTCTTCATAAGATGCATAAGTCTTAATTAGACAGCAGAGGCAGGACAAAATATCTCTGGTAATATATCTGAAGAAAAAAAAACACAAAGTACATCTGCACTGACCCTACCATTTTTCTTCTGTCCTTTGCTTTGCTTGCTTGATACTGTAATAGTATAACATGGTTCATTTTGCTTTTATTGGATCATACTCTTAAGGATACATTCCTCTGGTATCCCAGCCATGAAATAAAAAGGATCCAAGATTGTAAAACCAATACAACCAAGTCACGGGGAATCAAGGCCAGATATTAAACAAATTTCACACAGTTCACTACAAGAATGCATGGGGCCTTTTGTTTAGAATAATAATATAATTGGCAAACATCATTTACAAAAGAGAATCCCCTCCTGGGGTATAATGTATCCTACCAAGCCCATTTCCTGCTGCCTTTATAACTTAATCTTGTGAACTGTACATGTTTTCTGAGAATGTGGTGTTTGGCAAAGGAACACAGCAATGAAAACAGATTTCTACCTAAAGGAGTTTTCAGTCATTGATGATAGAATTTGTAAACTGATGGTAGCTGAGGTGATTCAGCAGAGGCAATTGGTTATCGGCAGGTTATCAAAGGTGTTGTGTAGACTTATTTCCTTTTTATTTTATTTTATTTGATAAATTTATATCCTGCCTTTCGGTCAGGAACTCAAGGAAGTGTATATAGTACTTCTTCCTCCATTTTCTCCCTATCATAACAACCCTGGGAGGAAGGTTGAGCTGAGATATAGTAACTGATCCAAAAGTCACCCAGTGAGCTTCTAACACTGTAGGTCAGTGGTTCCCAAACTTAGCAACTTTAAGACTTGTGGAAGTCCACAAGTCTTAAAGTTGCCAAGTTTGGGAACCACTGCTGTAGGTGGACCTGAATTCAGCCTTCCCCATCTTAGTCCAACATCAACCACTACCCCACATTGTACACAATTGGTGGACACAACTAATCCACCTAGCACTAGAAATCAGTTGCCTGATAGAGATATTGGGTTTTGATATGATCCAAGCTTCCTTGTGTCCTCAGAATTTTCTTGCCATGAGTTGATAGCTAAAACTACAGTCCTTTGTGTTGAGAGGAAGAAGCACTCAGTTTGGCATGATTAACTGTCAGGAAACATTAGAAAAGTGGACAACTTACAACCTGTAGGTTTCTAGGTCACATATTGCTACAAAGAGTAAATGCTCCATAGCAAGTAATGATTTTCCTCAGCTCCAGCTCTTGAGCACAGTAATATCAGGGATAATTTTCCCTTTTAACTTTCAAGGACTGGTGGAGAAATCATCAGCTTTTGAGAGAAGGAAAAGCTGAACCTGAATGCTGCTCCAGATTAGTACAAAGCAAACCTGCAGAACATATTGCTTAACCAATCCAAGTAAAAATCAACCACCTCCCTGTTCTTTGCTGGATAAAGTGTCCAAATCCTGATTCTGATTCTTTCTTAGAAATCTTAGAACTATCTATCTAACTATGAGAACTATCTTGAATGCATTTGGGTCAATATTAAAGGGGGGGGAACGACATTGCCCTAGGTCTATACTACAGGCCACCCAACCAAGCCCAGGAAGTAGATGAACTTTTTGCTAGTCAGCTAACTAAGGTATGTAGGAAGCACACCACAATAGTAATGGGGAATTTTAACTATCCTGACATCAACTGGGAAACAAACTCTGCACCAAGTGGAAAATCAACAGGTTCCTAATAAACCTAGCAAACAACAATTTTTCCCAAAACATAGAGAAAGGAACAAGGGGATCAGCCATTTTGGACTTAATTCTCATTAACAGAGAGGAAATTATAGAAGGTGTTGAAGGTACAGGAACCTTGGGGGCAAGCGATCATGCAATGCTGGAATTCAACATTATGCTAACACAAGTAGTAGAACAAAGTCAAACTAGAGTATTGGACTTTAAGAGAGCTAATTGCAATAAACTTAGAGAGAGTTTGGGAAGGATTCCATGAATGAGAATCCTCAAGGAGAAAACAACTCAAGAAGCTTGGGAAAATTTGAAAAATGAGATTATAAAAGCCCAGTCTAGCACAATACCAATGAAGAAGAAAAATAACAGCTCCCAAAAGAAACCAGCATGGCTACATAAAGAACTCTCTGACAAATTTAAAGACAAAAAGGATAAGTATAAAAACTGAAAAGGGGGGGACATAACTAAGACAGAATATCAGCAAATAGCCCGAGCGTGTAAAGATGAAGTGAGGAAAACTAAGGCTCACAATGAAGAAAGGCTTGCCACAAAAGTAAAAAAAGAACAAAAAGCTTTTTCCAATATGTTAAAAACAAGAAACAAGTTAAGGAAACAAGTGGTCCATTGCTGGGAGAAAATGGCAAGAAGGTGACAAGCAACAAGGAGAAAGCAGAACTATTTAGCTCATATTTTGCATCTGTCTTTACACAAAGAGATAAAATAGTCCAACCTATCAAAAACAGCACCACAAAAAACAGATTAGGAACACAAGTTGAAATAGGAAGAAAATGGTAAGTGAGCACCTGTCTATCCTAGACAAGTTCAAATCACCAGGACAGGATGGATTACACCCAAGGGTTCTGAAGGAACTGGCAGACAAGATCTCAGAACCATTGAGAGGCAGGGGGTTGGATTAGAAGACCTCCAAGGTCCCTTCCAACTCTGCTATTGTATTGTATTTCTTCCATTACCTGAAGCAGACCAAAGGTCACTGTAGTCATTTTGAAACTGCTATGGCTGGTCAGCTGTACTAGACAGACCTAGAGTGACCTTTTTCTTCTTGCTCTCATTCCTCCATTGCTTGCTACCTCCTGGATACACAGAGAGTAGCCGCCAAACAGATAAGAGCAACCACAATAGCAAGATTCCTGGCACAGAGGAAATGGTTTTATAGGTAGCCTAGGAATAATGTGGAAGAATGGTTAGGATAGATGGCGATAGCTTGTGAGAAAACGGCCTCCTCTCCTTGTCTGAATGCAGATCTATGGAAAAACAGTGGAGGTGTTGAGAGGAATGGCAGAGGAGGAGACTGTGTTATGCCTCCTGTGGAAATCACCAAGGATGAATTCTGAAGAAAATTGTTGGTATCAAAGATAGCTTTCATCACTGGCATAAAAAGGAAGAAGTAAAGACAGGAATGTTAATTTCAGGGACTCTTCATAAGTTTCCCAGAAGGATTTGGCAGGTCCTGCAAGAAGCAGGATGCGTAATCAAATCATCCCTTCATTGGCCTCATTTTGTGGGACTCCTTTGATGTTCCCAATTGCTCAGATTCCCAGGGACTAAAGCAGGTGATTTTGCTTTCATCTTTACTTCAACTGCCTTCGTTGCCACTTGACCCACACATATCTATGTTGTTCCTCTGAGCATTGACCTAAATCTGCTTCCATTTAAGAAGTAGCAGAATTATAGCTGTTTTTCCAAAATATAATTGTTACTCATTAGGGTCGTGACAAACAGAATGGCATAATATCTATTGTGTTTACAAGGTAAGCACAATGTGCATAGTTCATCACTGCAAGGAATTAGATGGCCCTTGAGAGAGATCATATTTTTGGCTATATTTAGCAGGCCACATTTGCTCTTCATGTATTCCTCCCCCACCACCCCCAATTTACCATTCTGATTGCCATTGTACACGTCCCTTCCTTATTGCAGAGTTAACCTTGGATTTAAATTAAATACAGAAATTGTTTCCTAATCAAGCATTTCTTGAGCTGATGGGAGCCATAAACTGGATATCCCCTATTTCCTGTGAGGGCCGCTTTTGTCAAGTTATCTATTCTGTAGTTAATTTCACAGTTTTCTCAGTCATCCTTTCTCTTAATGAGTTTCTAGTAAGTTTCATTTGGTTCATCTATTCTGTTCTAACCATTCTTTTTTGATGCACATTCTGCCTTTCATTCAGGACTTCAAGGCAATGCATGGTGTACCTTCTTCCTGCTTTCTCTATAACCCTGTGAAGTAGGTTGGACTGAGAGAGAATGATTGGTCCAAAGTTACCCAAGGTTGAGGGGTTGAGGGTGAAGCTTGTATTTCTCCCCCAACCCACCAGCTCCTAGTCTGGCAGCAGGGACGTGCAGTCAGGGGAGACAGGAGAGGCAGAGCCTCACCACTGTCATCATGAAAAGAAAAAAATATATAAAAGGAAAAGAGCTGAGGTCAGGCTGAGCTAGTTGCTGCCAAAGTCACAGTGGATAACTCTGCTTAGTGCTTAACTGTTTTTAAAAAGCCTCTTAAAAAGCGCCCTCTACAGGAGGTGGCAGGAGAACGACCTGCCTCATCTAGTCTGGCGTTTTATGATCACTCGAGCAAAGTTAAGCAAGGGTTAAAAGCTTAAAAATTCCTGATATAGATGAGGCACGTCGTTCTCCTGTCTCCTCATGTAGAGGGTGCTTTTTTAGAAGCTTTTTTAAACAGTTAAGCAGAGTCATCCACGGTGACTCTGGCAGCAACTAGCCCAGCCTGACCTCAGCTCTTACCTTTTTCCTTTTACATTTTTTTTCTTTTCATGATGACAGGCAAGAGCAGAGTTGAAATCCTCTCTGAAACAGCTGGAAAACATACGTGTGGGTCAGAGGGAGGGGGGAATTCAAACTTCATCCTCCTGGTGCAACTTTGTGTGTGTGAGAGAGAGAGGCGGGGGAGGGAGGGAGAGAGGGAGGAAGGAGGATTAGGGAGAAGAAAAAGAAAGAAGGAAACTTATTTAGCAAAGGAGAAAAACAAATGCTGTTGCTTTAAATCGGAACTGAGCATGCCTGGCTGTGGAATTCTGGGAGTTGAAGTCCACAAGTCTAAAAAAATTGCTGCCTCACCAGTCATAAACCTCACCGCATGTCACTGTCTGGCACCTTGGTTGCTGTCTCACCCTAGCTCCCCATTTTCCTGCCTAGTCACTTCTCTTTCCCTTCCTCTAGACTAGGAGCAGGGTGGAAAAACTTTTCTGATTTTTGAACCAAGACTGCACTAATTATCACATTATCTGGATAAAAATCAGACAGGTTCCTGCTTGACAGTCTGAGTTCTTTGGTGGCCTGCTCTTAGAAGTGCTATGTGTGTTCTTCTTTTTTCAGTAATACAAACAAGGTCTACTCACTTGTGCCTTTTGCCCTGAAGTATCACAATGCCCGTTAATGGAAGAAAAGAACATGCAGGATGTAAGCCACACATTGCTATGGGAAAAAATACTGATGTTGATACCTGGCAACAGATTTTGAAAGCATTATGCTTTCCTTTTCAATATGGCTCATTTTTTGGGGGGGAGGGACACAAGGTGTACTCAGAGACTTCACTAGTGCAATTCCAGCTACAATCCCACCAGGAAATTTTTAGCCCTGAAAGTCCTGGAGCCCTATCCTAAATTCTGTAAAGTTTGGAGAAATAAAGAGAGAATCCTGGAAAATAACATTTTATTAATGTAGATTTTTAAGGATTTCCCACTTCCTTTCCCCCTATTTTTTATTTTATTTGATAGTTAAAAACACAATCAAGAAGAGGAGGAAAGTAAAAAGAAATTATAGCATGAAATAAAATTTTCAAAGTGACATTAGTATAGTTCTGCATTTTAGAGCCTCTTCCACCCACTTAGAGCTTTACAATATTACTAATATTGATCTACAATAATTAACAATAACCAGTAATAACATTAATTGTCATTCAAAATGAGAAAATGCAATGATCTAAGTGTATAATCCAGAGGTTCCCAAACTTGGCAACTTTAAGACTTGTGGACTTCAACTCTGCTGGCTGGAGAATTCTGGGAGTTGAAGTCCACAAGTCTTAAAGTTGCCAAGTTTGGGAACCACTGGTATAATCTAAGATTTCTTGCAGTTTGGCAAATAAAAACAAAAAATGAAGATCACACACGTGTTCAACCCAGAAGCTAATAGGTTTAATTACATCCCAAAATCAGTTTTTTGGGTTGTTTTTTTTTTGAAGATTTATTGTCTGTCGATGTTTTGTGAGAGTGATAGAGAAAAACAATTCATCTCTATCTCTGTTAAACCATGAGAACCAAGTGCTTCTGAGCATGCAAGGAATGTTCTGGCTCATACTTAGATCAGTGGAATGGGACACTTGGCATCTGAAGAATTGACTCCTGCCTTATTAAAAACAAAAGAGGAACACCACTGTGGCTGGACTGGTAACCATGGCAGGAGAAGGAATGTTACTGGGTCAGTTGTCTGACTAGGGACTGGAGACTGGTAATTCAATCGTGTTCCAACCACACACGCATGCATGCACAGACACAAACACACATGCTAGGGTAGCAGAAGAAAGGAACAATTCACCTTACAGCTGCTTTCTAAAGTATCATGCCTTATTCAAGCGTTGGTAAGATGTATCTGCGCAACTTTAGCTTCAGAATGTCACAAAACAGGGAATGCTGCCAATTTCAGAATGGTTTTGATCTTAGGACCTTGAGATAAAGAACTAAAATCTACTTGTATCACACAATTTATTTTGGAATTAATTTAATGTGATTGAGCTATAACTAGCACATGTTTTGCAGGTGAAGTCTCAATGGGTCAGCAAAAAACTCCCATCTGCAACAGGAATCCCTAACGAATATTTCTCAGCATGATAATTAGCCAACACCAAACATGCAGATGAATTCCTATTATTGTTAGCAACACAAAATAAGCATTTTATTCATATCAACAGGAAACTCACCTGCCTGTTTTCTACTAGTGAGTTAACTGGCCTGGTTTCATTTTCTTTTTAGTTCTTGTTTTTTGTTGATTCTAGACATTTTTTTAGAGGGTCTATGCATTTTAGGATCCGTCTCTCCAAACATGCATTGCTGTTTACAATTTACTGAATGTACCTGCCTTTGCAAATCATTTCTTCAAATAATGCATTTTTGTAAATTATTTTTCTAAATGCATGAATGTTGCCAAGATTCTAATGCACATTTCTTTATAAAAATGACAAAATTAAGAGAGCTTCAACTTTCCAGTGATTGCTACATTTCTGTTTGCGTATTAGTTTGTTTATTTTAAAAAATTGAAAATACAAAACATTGTAAGGTAACTTGGATTTAAATACTAATTAGCAATTCCACCCAGCTAAACCTGTCTCCCTGTTCATCCTGCATCCATTTCTAATCTCCATCAGATTTGTTGAGGAGAAAAAAACAATGAAGCCTCATTGTTCAAAGTTCAAAATGGAGAAAAGCTTCATCATGTTCATCCCTTATGATGCTGCTCAGAATTAAAATTTCTTGTATTTCTTTTATTCGTTTTCTGCTGCTATCATTTATGGGATATCAGGGACATGATCACAAATAACGGGATTTTTAAAAATCTGAGATGGCTGCAGAGATGTGGGCATGTGTAACCATGATGGAAGCCATGATTATGGCTTTGGTGCAAGCCATGATGATGTCACACATATCATGAATTATTGGCATCATTTGCACCGTGACATCATTGCCCACATTATCTCTCTTACCCTGTCCCCTTGTCCTCCATATCATGCATGTTCAACTCATCTATGTCAAATTTTGACTCAGGAGAAAAAAGAAGGCATGGAGCTGAAAAATATTTCATAAAATTTTTAGAGTTATTATCCTTGAATCATCTGCTTTCCTACTCAGTTACTGCAGCTCTGTCATCTGGCACTGTAGCTTCCATCAAATGTGTTGAAATCCTGCTTTCTGAACCAGAAAATGTTAACTGTTTCAAATTCAGATGACAAATTAGGCCACTGATCAGTTGAACTGAAGAAGCATCTGTAATCCTGTGCACATGCTTGTAAATTCAGCATTTTAGTTTATTGTGTTGTGCAAACACTCTTTGTGAGATTAAGTAAAGAAAAATTGCATTCAAAAAGGACTTCAAGCTGCATTCTACAAAAATTCAGGGCTTCTTGAAGTGAGAAAACATAATCTTTAAAGCTTCTCTTGAGCAGCTTCATGAGAAGTTGCTTCTTCCTATGACAGCTGAAAGAGTATATGCAAGAAAAATTGCAAGGATTGAAGAATTTGGCACCCTCTTTGACTGATTTTGAAGATGAGTGTTATGTCTGATATTTTCCAGCATATCTTTTTAAAACAACCATGGATTATAGCTAGTAAGGCATCCTGCCAATTGAATCAAAATTGATAAGGATTTAATGAAAAAAGTGTGGACACTTCTGCTTGTATTAGAGGTTTCAAGTTCATTTATAATTTGTCATCCTCCCATAAAATTTATCCTACAGTAACCTATCTATCTATCCCTCATATTCAGCTCTTTATCACATTGTTTGGGCTTCTTGGAAGCTGTCAAGATGTGTTGTCTCCAACTTGCTAGAGCTGAATCTAAACAGTTCTTACTGCATCCGCACACTCCCACAAACAAGTATGGCAGGAATTCATATTGCCAAGGTTAACTTACTAACTAAAATGAAGGAAAATAACCTTGGAGTTACAAGAAACTTCATTGGGTTTGGGTCAAAGAAAGGAGAACATTAACTTTATTGTCTTTTTGTTTCCTCTCGTTGTAATCACCCATATTTTTCTCCCACGCAGACACCCCCACACATACACACATACATTAATATAAACTCCAATTAACATTCCAGCATGAACTTACTTTGTTTCATTTATTCATTCATGCAAAATATTTATGCAACTTTTAAAGCCAAGCAGGCCTTTACAAAATAGCGTGCCACAATGTCACAACCATCAGCTAGAAGTACTATTATAAGATGGAGGAAAAAAACATCACAGTGAAACTTCACAGCTCTTCATATTGTAGGAAAGAGGGAAAAAACAAAGCATTTTTTTTTAAAAAAAGAAATCTATATCAACAGGAAAAATGTGCCAGAATTCAGTCTCCACCACTATGAAGATCCTGCATGTAAAGCAGAAAAATAGGAGAAATTCCTGCTTCATCCATAAAGATTCCTTTCTTTTTTCCTAGAGGGAGAAGGTTGGATCCCCTCCATGGACCTACTAAACCACTTATCTGAAAATTGTATTAATTTTAATAAGTAATTCTTAATTCCTTTTATTATAGGGAAGCAAATATGTAGGTAGTGTTCTGCCAAAAATGTTAAGTAGCTGTGTCAGCCTTTATCTAAATGATCTACACACACACCAAGGTTAATTCAACCTACATTCATTTGGTTAAGAGAGGTTCACCCATAGAAACCCACATTTTCTGCTGAATCTTTATGTAATTATTCACAAGAACAGCTAATAGGTGTGCCACTTTCTCCTACTGCAGTTTACAGTACTTATGAAGATAGTCCTACTTTTCCTTATCCTACTTTTATTATTAGTTATCTCAATGCAATGTATATACCTAATGCTCTCATCTTCTGTTTTCCCACAACCACTCTGTGAGCAAGTTGGTGGAAAGAGAATGAATCACCCAGAGGTGGGTTCCAGTGGTGGGATTCAGCCAGTTCGCACCTATTCGGG